>NC_141537.1:114359141-114614141 GCF_021556685.1 Rattus norvegicus | reverse complement strand
TTTTATGTTTGATTCATCATTGTGTGTTTATATGTGAGAGCAGCTGTGCATGTGCAGCAACAGCTACTAGGATTTAGGTGTTGAAATTTTTACCATATATATTTACCAATCTATATCCATATCCATATATCTATATCTATATCCATATCTATATCCATATCCATATATCTATATCTATATCCATATACATATCCATATACATATGTCTATATCTATATCTATATTTATATCTATATCGTCTTGAGTTTCAGAAGACAGATTTGAACGATGTTAGAACTGATGGGATTTTGGAAAAATCTTAGAAATGAACTACATTGCCTTTTGCATTATGAAATCAACAAAGGCTTTAAGCAATGGTGTACGTATTCACATGTGCTGTGTGCATGTCATATGTGTGTATGTGAGTGAACTTGAGTGAGTGTGTGTGTATGTGTCTGCGTTTGAGAATAAACTTGGATTTGTGGTATTGTATTTTGACAATTAATATGATTGCTTTAATAATTCCAAAGCTATCACCGAGACAGTTGAGATACATCTTTTTTTCAAACCACAGAAAGTTAGTCTTTAATAATAATAATAATAATAATAATAATAATAATAATAACAATCCAATAACAACCAAATTTTGACCAATCTATTTAAAATAGATATTGATACATAATACTTATATAGGTTTGTGGGATACATTATGATGCTATGTTACATACAGTGCATATTGCTCAAATCTGGGTAATTAAGCTGCCTATCATCTCAAACATTTATCATTTCTTTGTGATGAGAATATTCAAAACCCCCTATTCTAATTACTTTGCAGTATATCACACAACAGTGTTAGCTTGCAATCACCCTTCTGTAATCAATACCAACACTTACAAGCCAATTTTTTAAAAAGCTTATAAGTTCATAAGTTATCTATTTGCAATTTCTTTTTTTTTTTGCTTGTTTCATACTGTTCCGTTTTCTTTTTCTTTTTTTATCTTTATTAACTTGAGTATTTCGTATTTACATCTCAATTGTTATTCCCCTTCCCGGTATCCAGGCCAACATCCCCCTAGCCCCTCTCTCTCCCCTTCTATATGGGCTTCCCCTCCTCATCTTCCACCATTGCCACCCTCCCCTCAACAATCACGTTCACTGGGGGTTCAGTCTTGGCAGGACCAAGGGCTTCCTCTTCCACTGGTGCTCTTACTAGGCTATTCATTACTACCTATGACGTTGGAGCCCAGGGTCAGTCCATGTATAGTCTTTGGGTAGTGACTTAGTCCCTGGAAGCTCTGGTTGGTTGGCATTGTTGTTCATATGCTGTCTCAAGCCCCTTCAAGGGCTTCCAGTCCTTTCTCTGATTCCTTCAACGGGGGTCCTATTCTCAGTTCAGTGGTTTGCTGCTGGCATTCGTCTATGTATTTGCTGTATTCTGGGTGTGTCTCTCAGGAGAGATCTACATCTGGTTCCTGTCGGCCTGCACTTCTTTGCTTCATCCATGTTACCTAGTTTGGTGGCTGCATATGTATGGGCCACATATGGGGCAGGCTCTGAATGGGTGTTCCTTCTGCCTCTGTTCTAAACTTTGCTTCCCTATTCCCTGTATTCTTGTTTCCCTTTTAAAGAAGGAGTGAAGCATTCACATTTTGGTCAACCTTCTTGATTTCATGTATTCTGTGAATCTAGGGTAATTCAAGCATTTGGGCTAATATCCACTTATCAATGAGTGCATACCATGCATGTTTTTCTGTGATTGGGTTACCTCACTCAGGATGATATTTTCCAGTTCCATCCATTTACCTATGAATTTCATAAAGTCATTGTTTTTGATAGCTGAATAATATTCTATTGTGTAGATGTACCACATTTTCTGTATCCATTCCTCTGTTGAAGGGCATCTGGGTTCTTTCCAGCTTCTGGCTATTATAAATAAGGCTGCTATGAACATAGTGGAGCATGTGTCTTTGTTATATGTTGGGGCATCTTTTGGAAATATGCCCAAGAGAGGTAGAGCTGGGTTCTCAGGTAGTTCAATGTCCAATTTTCTGAGGAACCTCCAGACTGATTTCCAGAATGGTTTTACCAGTCTGCAATCCCACCAACAATGGAGGAGTGTTCCTCTTTCTCCACATCCTCGCCAGCATCTGCTGTCACCTGAGTTTTTGATCTTAGCCATTCTCACTGGTGTGAGGTGAAATCTCAGGGTTGTTTTGATTTGCATTTCCCTTATGACTAAAGATGTTGAACATTTCTTTAGGTGTTTCTCAGCCATTCGGCATTCCTCAGCTGTGAATTCTTTGTTTAGCTCTGAACCCCATTTTTAATAGGGTTTTTTGTCTCCCTGTGGTCTAATTTCTTGAGTTCTTTGTATATTTTGGATATAAGCCCTCTATCTGTTTTAGGATTGGTAAAGATCTTTTCCCAATTTGTTGGTTGCTGTTTTGTCCTAACAACAGTGTCCTTTGCCTTACAGAAACTTTGCAGTTTTATGAGATCCCATTTGTCGATTCTTGATCTTAGAGCATAAGCCATTGGTGTTTTGTTCAGGAAATTTTCTCCAGTCCCCATGTGTTCGAGTTGCTTCCCCACTTTTTCTTCTACTAGTTTGAGTGTATCTGGTTTGATGTGGAGGTCCTTGATCCACTTGGACTTAAGCTTTGTACAGGGTGATAAGCATGGATCGATCTGCATTCTTCTACATGTTGACCTCCAGTTGAACCAGCACCATTTGCTGAAAATGCTATCTTTTTTCCATTGGATGGTTTTGGCTCCTTTGTCAAAAATCAATTGCCCATAGGTGTGTGGGTTCATTTCTGGGTCTTCAATTCTACTCCATTGGTCTATCTGTCTGTCTCTGTACCAATACCATGCAGTTTTTATCACTATTGCTCTGTAATACTGCTTGAGTTCAGGGATAGTGATTCCCCTGAAGTCCTTTTATTGTTGAGGATAGTTTAAGGGTTTTTTTTGTTATTCCAGATGAATTTGCAAATTGTTCTGTCTAACTCTCTGAAGAATTGGGTTGGTATTTTGATGGGGATTGCATTGAATCTGTAGATCGCTTTTGATAAAATGGCCATTTTTCCTATGTTAATCCTGCCAATCCATGAGCATGGGAGATCTTTCCATCTTCTGAGGTCTTCTTCAATTTCTTTCTTCAGAGGCTTGAAGTTCTTATCATACAGATCTTTTATTTGCTTGGTTTAAGTCACACCGAGGTATTTTATATTATTTGGGACTATTATGAAGGATGTTGTTTCCCTAATTTCTTTCTCGGCTTGTTTCTCTTTTGTTTAGAGGAAGGCTACTGATTTTTTTTGAGATAATTTTATACCCAGCCACTTTGCTGAAGGCGTTTATCAGGAGATATATCTTGAATGTAAATATGACAGTATTTTTCAAGATGATTAACTAATTGGAGTTGCCATCCTGAGTCTGGGCAGCACCAGCAAAAGGTTGGACCTAGAGTGTGTCAGGAGTAAGAGGAGAAAGCTTGATGAATGCCCGCATTCATCTTTCTATTCTTCTGGACCAGAGCAAAGTGAACAAGCAGCCTCATGCTCCCCCAGCCACAGCCTCTAGCAGCTGCTATCACCATGCCTCCCTGTAACCAACAACTGTGTATCAACATCCAGGAAGCAGTTTAAATCCCTCTAAGTTGTTTTGGCCTTGACTGGTATTTGGTCACATGGTGAGAAAAGTGGCTATCATGCAGGGATAGGACATTTGCCAGTTCTTGACTGAGAATTGAGGAGTCTGTTAAAGTGCTCCACAGATTCCTGCCATTGCATACTTTTTCACAAAGAAATTGGTGAGTCATCTCAAAAACAGTTGACTCTCTGACAACCAGGGAAATGGAGCTGTAGTTCTGATGGCTTTTCTGATTTCACATGAAAACAGCAATCTCATGTGAATTCCAAGTATACACTTTTATCATAGAATCCTTTGGTTTCAGTAAAGAAACCTGCTTGTTGCATCACTGGCTCATATACAAGAATGCCATCTCTTCTAGTTGTCAGTTCTGATTATATAGCTAGGTCTCATGGCAGAATCAAGCATGAGCTCATATATTAAGAATGATTTCCAATAGAGTATGATATCATTTTTTATATTGGCAATAATTATCATTGAAAACATGATCAGGCACAAATTAGGTAAATATGTGATTTATTCACACAAAGAATGAGGTTGAGTCACTAAAACACTCATGATAGAACATGACAAACTCTCTCCAGATGGGATAGCTAGAGACTGAAATCAGAAAATGGATATCTCAATTTCAGCCAATTTCAATCTGTTAATATACTAGTCTAAGAAGAATACAAAGGAGTTTAAAGTTTAAAATTTGATAGGGGGACCAGAGAAATGGCTCTGGGATTAATAGCTGTTGCTTTTACATAGAACCTGGGTTTGTTTCCCAGCACTCACTTTGGGTAGCTCAAAGTCTGGGACTTTAGGTCTGTGATCATTCTCCCTCTCCTGATTTTTGAGGGCACCTGCACATATACAGAAATATCCATCTATATACACATGCGCGCATACATACACATGCATGTGCACATAGACAGACTCATACATACATGTGCACACATACCCAAACATACACATTCGCACATGCACATGTGCATGCATACACACCACACCATAGCATAAATATTTGGCTGAGACAGTTAATCCCATAGCAACTTTGTCAAACAGACACAAGTGCCTAAGCAGCTTTACCAGATAGCTTTATAGAATTGTAAAACGTGGATGGTTCACTTTAAGTTAAAGACTGTGGAAGCTGAGCTCAGATTCTCTCAGGAGCTCAGTTGCTCTTGTTATCCTGTTCTTTGTTGTCTGTATTTCCTAAATAGCAACTGTATACACAAAATCCTGGAAATATGATAAACAAACTTATATCCTCACATCATAACAACATAAACAAGAAGATTAAATGACTTGTTTGGGTGCGGTTTATCCTTATTCTTTGCCTTGATTAGAACAGTTTAGTGACTGGAGTCTCCCCCCTCCCCTTTTCTCACTCCTATGCCATCTGGGTAGGCATACCCAATTAGCACATGTTGAAAGCCAGCAACACCTTTTCCAGCGTTTTTAAAATTCTGGCAAGCTATAAAAGTTACTGTGTCACAGAAAAGCTCATTTGGTACATTAAGGAGGATTTGCAGTATGGATTAGTCATATGGAATGATCATTCTCCAAGTGTGCTGAGAACACAGCACAATCAGATCTGGAAGGACCAGTTGAAATAAATGTTATTGCAGGAGTGCCAGGACTGATGTACTCCATCTCTTTCAAAGAGTCCTTCCTCCTCCGTGCTACTCAAAAGGGAAGAAAGAATGAAAATGAAATGAAAAAGTACAGTGCTGAGAACCTGGCCTTGGTCTCAGATGCTCCTTTAGTGACATCGAGTCAGTTCTCAAAAGGAATTCTTGGGAGAATGAAGTCTCCCGTATTATTCTGTAGGCTTTTATGCAAGACTCTGGTTCCCATGCCATTCTTCTTGTGCTGTTACCAGAGCTCAGAAATAATTGCTTTTCTCACTGAATATTATAAGCATATATAATAGCACATATTATATATAATAACAGTGTTCATTGTTATTATGTATAATATATTCTATTGCATTGGTTATATAATATATATACAATCTCCAAACAAAATAACAAAATGTATTTTCCAAATATCTTTGCACGTCAGGTTCTAGATACAGTTTATATCCGTGTATTTTAGATACATTGACTGAGCAGTAAATCTGCAGTCAGGCTAAGTAGGAGGAAAGCTATCCTGCTGTCTCATGCCAGCAGCTTTAGCAATGCTAAACCACCATGACAGCTTCCTGTTCTCACACTGAAAGTCAAGCCTTTGGGTCAATGGTACCCTGTCTTCAATAATTTAGGCCATAGCAGAAATAGTTTTTCTTCGTTAGTCCAGCTCTATGTAATTCATACATGGGCTTCTTCTATTCAGTTCAGCCCATCAACCTTGAGACTGATTTGTATGAACCTGTCATTGACAAAATAAAACTTCTGTTTAGAGCTGGTGCATTCCTGAGGACTTAAATTCAAGGTGCCACAGCAGAAAGACAGAAACAACTCCCAAAAGATGGTCTCCGATCCCCAGTCAGACACCCTGGCACACACATATTCACACTCACATAAGCACAGTGACAGATACAATGCTTAAAATAAGCCTTTTCGACTTCAGGGGGAATCACTATCCCTGAACTCAAGCAGTATTACAGAGCAATAGTGATAAAAACTGCATGGTATTGGTACAGAGACAGACAGATAGACCAATGGAATAGAATTGAAGACCCAGAAATGAACCCACACACCTATGGGCAATTGATTTTTGACAAAGGAGCCAAAACCATCCAATGGAAAAAAGATAGCATTTTCAGCAAATGGTGCTGGTTCAACTGGAGGACAACATGTAGAAGAATGCAGATCGATCCATGCTTATCACCCTGTACAAAGCTTAAGTCCAAGTGGATCAAGGACCTCCACATCAAACCAGACACACTCAAACTAATAGAAGAAAAACTAGGGAAGCATCTGGAACACATGGGCACTGGAAAAAATTTCCTGAACAAAACACCAATGGCTTACGCTCTAAGATCAAGAATCGACAAATGGGATCTCATAAAACTGCAAAGCTTCTGTAAGGCAAAGGACACTGTGGTTAGGACAAAACGGCAACCAACAGATTGGGAAAAGATCTTTACCAATCCTACAACAGATAGAGGCCTTATATCCAAAATATACAAAGAACTCAAGAAGTTAGACCGCAGGGAAACAAATAACCCTATTAAAAAATGGGGTTCAGAGCTAAACAAAGAATTCACAGCTGAGGAATGCCGAATGGCTGAGAAACACCTAAAGAAATGTTCAACATCTTTAGTCATAAGGGAAATGCAAATCAAAACAACCCTGAGATTTCACCTCACACCAGTGCGATTGGCTAAGATCAAAAACTCAGGTGACAGCAGATGCTGGCGAGGATGTGGAGAAAGAGGAACACTCCTCCATTGTTGGTGGGGTTGCAGACTGGTAAAACCATTCTGGAAATCAGTCTGGAGGTTCCTCAGAAAATTGGACATTGAACTGCCTGAGGATCCAGCTATACCTCTCTTGGGCATATACCCAAAAGATGCCTCAACATATAAAAGAGACACGTGCTCCACTATGTTCATCGCAGCCTTATTTATAATAGCCAGAAAATGGAAAGAACCCAGATGCCCTTCAACAGAGGAATGGATACAGAAAATGTGGTACATCTACACAATGGATTATTACTCAGCTATCAAAAACAACTAGTTTATGAAATTCGTAGGCAAATGGTTGGAACTGGAAAATATCATCCTGAGTGAGCTAACCCAATCACAGAAAGACATACATGGTATGCACTCATTGATAAG
Organism: Rattus norvegicus; assembly: GCF_021556685.1. Taxonomy (NCBI): domain Eukaryota; kingdom Metazoa; phylum Chordata; class Mammalia; order Rodentia; family Muridae; genus Rattus; species Rattus norvegicus. The sequence continues at coordinate 114,606,739 of NC_141537.1, read as the reverse complement.
TGGCTATTAGCCCAAATGCTTGAATTACCCTAGATCCCTAGAACAAACGAAACTCAAGACGGATGATCAAAATGTGAATGCTTCACTCCTTCTTTAAATGAGGAAAAAGAATACCCTTGGCAGGGAAGGGAGAGGCAAAGATTAAAACAGAGACTGAAGGAACACCCATTTAGAGCCTGCCCCACATGTGGCCCATACATATACAGCCACCCAATTAGACAAGATGGATGAAGCAAAGAAGTGCAGACCGACAGGAGCCGGATGTAGATCGCTCCTGAGAGACACAGCCAGAATGCCGCAAATACAGAGGCGAATGCCAGCAGCAAACCACTGAACTGAGAATAGGTCCCCTATTGAAGGAATCAGAGAAAGAACTGGAAGAGCTTGAAGGGGCTCGAGACCCCATATGTACAACAATGCCAAGCAACCAGAGCTTCCAGGGACTAAGCCACTACCTAAAGACTATACATGGACTGACCCTGGACTCTGACCTCATAGATAGCAATGAATATCCTAGTAAGAGCACCAGTGGAAGGGGAAGCCCTGGGTCCTGCTAAGACTGAACCCCCAGTGAACTAGTCTATGGGGGGAGGGCGGCAATGGGGGGAGGGTTGGGAGGGGAACACCCATAAGGAAGGGGAGGGGGGAGGGGGATGTTTGCCCGGAAACCGGGAAAGGGAATAACACTCGAAATGTATATAAGAAATACTCAAGTTAATAAAAAAAAATAAGCCTTTTCATGTTTAAAAGAATGCGTTTTCATCTTTAACCAGGTTCCTGCTCACACAGGCATTTTGCAGTGCAATGTGATTGAGATGCCCTTGATATCAAATTATACTTATGAAATGATTTAGGCTGGGCCTCACATTCTCCCTTATCTCTTTCATACATGTATAGGGATGGGAACATAAAGAATTACAAATATCTCAGTTGCTTAAGAAAGTAGTTTATCGTAAAATGCTTTGATACTTGGATAGATTCTTCTGAACTGTTTTTCATTTTCTGCTGTTGTAAGAAAAAAGCTATATTAAAGGCACATACACGCTCTTTTCATGGGCCTGAGTTCGTAGGCGCAGAGGGCCTAGCAAAGTCACCATGCAGAGAGCCAGAAGCTGGGTTTGTCTCAACAATCTATGTGAGCTCACGGCGATGCTTCGCGAAATCGTGTCTCGACCAGGAGCTAAAGTAGATTGGAGAGTATGGACTATGGAACAAACGTGAGGTGTGGAAGGTCAAATTTACCCTGGCGAAGATCTGTAAGGCTGCCCGGGAACTGTTGACACTGGACGAGAAGGATCCTCAGTGTCCGTTTGAAGGCAACGCTCTACCGAGGCGACTTGTTGCACTGGGGTGCTGGATGAGGGCAAGATGAAGCTGGATTACATCCTGGGCATGAAGATTGAGGAATTCTTGGAGAAACAGATGCAGACCTAGGTCTTTAAACTTGATCTGGCCAAATCATGCTTGTGTGCTCATCCACCAACATTACATCAGGGTCCGCAAGCAGGTGATGAACATCCCATCCTTCATTGTCTGGACTCCGAGATGCACATTGACTTCTACCACGGTTCTCCTTATGGAAGGTGGCCGTCCAGGCCAGGTGAAGAGGAAGAATGTCAAGAAAGAGCTGGTGGTAGGAGGAAGAGGATTAATTAATACCTTGCTGCACTGGAGGATTGTCTAGTTTTCAAGTGGACAAATAAGCACAGGACTGATACTTAGGGGGAAAAAGGCATCTACATTTTCAGCACATACATGTTTTTACTGCGAGGATAGCATTCCTGTCATGTAAACCAGAACTCGTGCTATCCTGTGGTCTGTGCACAACACCCCCTCTTTAGTTGTAGTTCCCCCAGCTGGGTGCTCTGGGTGATGGGACAACCAACTCTGCTCTATGTAATAATATTGAGAGTTTAATAGGACCATGTGCTCAATCGTGTTAGCCATCTTGGATGACCAATAAATCATTCTGTCAGCTCTGTTGCTATCATTTTCTTCCTAGTTTTTACTATTTCATACATACATATTGTAATGTCTTTGAGAGATCATCTCTGACAAAAAAAATGCTTAGAAAAACATAGCCCAGAGTGCAGATACCTTATGGGAACATTTTCATTGAGACCAACCCCCGACCCCGCACATATGTAGCAGATGTGCAGTTTGGTCTTCATGCAGGTCCCCTAACAACTGGATTGGGGGCTGTTAGTGAATGTGTTGCCTTTCTCCTAACGGGGCAGCCTTGTCTGGCCTCAGTAAGAGAGGATGTACGTAGTCCTGCCGTTACTAATATGTAGGTTGGGGTAGGGACATAATACTTCTGTGGGCCCCTCCTTCTCAAAGGAGAAAGGGAGGGAGGAATGGGAAAAGGAGATGTGAGAGGATGGACTGGGAATAGAAGGGGGTTTGATATTGGGAAGTAAGGTGGCCCCATCTGAATACTTCTCTTGTATTGGTGTCAAGATAATTTTATCTCCTCACTGAAAAAAAAAACCCACAGCATTTGTCACAGTAGATTTCTTCTGCAGCCCCTACACTCTCCTCCCTGTTATGAATTTCTAAGTACTTTGCAGCTATGTTTGGGGCTTGTCTGTGGCACCAGGGTCTATGTTCCATGGCTGTATCAAACCAATCTGACCCGATATCCGTGGAACTTTAGAATGAGACATATATTCAGGTGACTGGGGACTCCAGAAAAGTCTGTTGGACCCTTGGAGCTGGATGATATGTAGACAGTTTGCGAACTTGCCTAACATCAGTGTTAAGGATAGAACATCAGTCCTCCGCATGATCAGCTGAAGTTCTTAACTGCTGAGCCTTCTGTACCAGCCCAATAAGTAGATATTTTATGTAGTTCCACAGTGATTTCACAAGCCCTTATTTCATTCTTGGTATGCATTTAATTTTAGTTTTGGATGCACTCCTTAAATAAAAATGTATCTTATAAATAGATACATTTTTTAGTCAGAGTGTTTTTTATGAGAATTAAAAATCTATCCAGTGTGACAAAACCTAGCTATTTTTGAAAACATGCGTAGTCACAGAACTTTTGATTGGCTGGTGTTGAAATGTCAGTCGTAGAATTATCACCTTGTCAGATGCAACCTAAGGCTATGTAATGATGAGTGGAATCAGCTTCCTCTAGGACACAGATCACTTGGTTCCACTCAGGCTTTTAAATAGCCAACCCATCTTATACTCCTACTAAACTCTAGTATAAAAACAAATGAAAGACACACTAATGGAATAGAGATGCTCCCGTGTTCTTCTTTAAGGTCAAATAGCATCATGGGCTAGAAGACGGCTTAGCGTGTAAAGACTCTTACCACCAAGTCTAATGACAAGACTTGGATCCCACGGAACAATATGATACAAGGAGAGAATGGAGTCCCACAGGTTGTCCCAGACTTCAGCATGCACATTCACACACATACATACATGGATGAGTGCATGTACTTCTAAAGTAGTGATAATTCAGTATTTTAAAGCAAAAATATTTCCCACAATTTTCTTCATTATCTTATAACATTATTCATTAATATTCACTAATTGTTAATGCAGCACCACAGCTGTGAGATGTATATTCTCTATTGCTTTAAAAGGCATGCACACACAGCAACTGCTATGTAAGGAATGGGTTTCAATGCTCTGTCAGAATCAGCCAGTTGTTGGCTAACATAACAATCTCCCAACTCCACTAGCGATGGAAATCCCGAGCATGACAACAAGGCAATTGTTCTTCTTCCGAGTATCTGTTTTCTGACACTTCATCTGAACACTTATGTAATGCGGGTCCTGTTCAAAAGATTCGGTGCTGTAATTGAAAAGCCAAAAACCCGAGTTCCCCACTGAATGAAACGTGTTCATTCCTCCCACATCAAAGAGGTGTCAAAAAAGACTGTCAGTTTCATAATTATGTCTCATGAGCAGATGGATGGTAAAGCATTCTGTGACATTTGAGGAGAAAATAATTTTAAAACCCTAAAAATACTAATAAAGGAACTTCTAAATAAAGCACATGCTCCAACACACAAGGAAAACTATTGAAAGTAGGAATGGGCTTCTCAAAGTGAATAGAGCCCCGTTTGTCAGCTCAAACTTTTCTATGTTTACAGTACACATGTCATCAGGTTTTACAGCAGGTCACAACAAAAGACAACCCTGACGAAGGTTCTGGAATATCTCCATAAGTTTAGGGTTGAATTTATGTAATATGAATCTACAGTTTGCCCCAGCTTTGAATCAAATGTAGAAAGTAACAGATACAGTGAGCAAGGTAAAAATTACAATAGGTAGGATGTGTGTGTGTGGGGGGTTTGTGTGTGTGTGTATACATATACATATACATATACATATACATATACATATACATATACATATACATATACATATACATATACATATACATATACATATACATATACATATACATATACATATACATATACATATACATATACATATACATATACATATACATATACATATACATATACATATACATATACATATACATATACATATACATATACATATACATATACATATAAATATGTGTGTGTCTGTGTGTGTATGTATGTATGTGTGCGTGTGTGAGCATGCGTTTGTATGTATGTATGAGAGCATATGTGCCTGTGTTTGTGAGTGTGTGTGTACTCATGAGAGCACATGTGCCTGTGTGTATATGTGTGTTTGTACATGGGCATGTGTCTGTTGTCTGTCGAATTCTCAACTTTTACTCCCCTTATTTAAAAAAGAGCATGCAAGGCAGAATACTGGGATGAAATTCTCAGATCAAATTCTTTTCATAACCTGAGGGGAACCTGGTTCTCTGAAGTTCCAGTGCATTGATAGATGCTAAAGATTTCCATTTCAAGAACCCAACACACTTTCACAGCATTGTATTTTCCTGACAATGTTTTTTGGGATCTGCTGGGCAGATAAACACCATGGCTTTAGGTGCAAATACTGTACCTAGAGAAGCTGAAAAAGAATACTGACAGGTTATTTGCTCTTTATATCTTTTGTGTCTGGCTCAGAAAATTGAGGGAGAGAAAAGTCAAGAGAGAAGAAGAAAGGAAAAAGAGAGATTTAAGGCTTTAAACATTAATACCCAGTATTGGTTAATTCTTATAGGAGGGCTAAGGCTTCTAGGGCTGCTTTGCTAAGGATACATTCCCTGAACTTTGTACATCATATCTTTTTGCCTTTTTCATATGTATATGGTGTAAATATGTATGTGTGAATGCTTTTTGTGTTTGGGTGCGCATATGTGCACGTGTGCATTCTGAGGCCGGAAGTTGAAATCATTCTGAACTGCTCTTCCACCTTACTCACTCAACTAGACTCTTTCCCTGAAATCCAGAGCTTATCAACTTAGGTAAGCTTTGCGAGCCTGGATCCTGTGAGGATCCCCTGTCTCTACCACTGAGATCGTCTAGCATTTCTATGAATTTATGAGAATTTGAACTCCTGTTTTAATGTTTGCAATTTGTCAACTTAAGTATTATCCTGAAATTATCCTCAAGTTGTTAAGCAGGAGGCCAGTTCAGTTCACCCGTCAGGTCTGAGACCATGCAGATACAAATACAGGGCAGAGTGTTTCCTGTCTGCACGTTCACTAACCACTATTCAAGGATACCTGTGCAACCCAGATCTCAATAATATTTCTTCTCAATGATCATTCAATGTTCCACAATCCTTCAAAATGTTCTGCTATAGAAACTGGAGGTATGTTTCTTAATATTACTGGAAACCATACTTGGACTTGAAGGAGAATACCAGAGAAAATCAAACTCTGATCACAGTAAGATACCTTTCAGTATGGCTAAGATCAAAACCTCTGGTGATAGTAGATGCTGGAGAGGATGTGGAGAAAGAGGAATCCTTCTCCATTGGTAGTGGGATTGCAGACTGGTACAACCATTCTGGAAATTAGTCTGGAGCTTGCTCAGAAAATTGAACATTGCACTACCTAAGGACCTAGCTACACATCTCTTGGGAATACACCTAAAAGATTCTCCAACATACAACAAAGACACATGCTCCACTATGTTCATAGCAGTCATATTTCTAATAGCCAGAAGCTGGAAAGACCCCAGATAATGAAGACACAATGGAGTACTACTCAGCTATCAAAAACAATGACTTTATGAAATTCATAGGCAAAAGGAATGGACTAGAAAGTATCATCCTGAGTGAGGTAACCCAATCACAGAAAAACACACATGGTATGCACTCATTGATAAGTGGATATTAGCCCAAATGCTCGAATTACCCAAGATGCACAGACCACATGAAACTGAAGAATGATGACCAATATGAGGATACTTCAATCCTTCTTTAAAAGGGGAAACAAGAATACCCATAGGAGGGGATAGGGAGGCAAAGTTTAGAAAAGAGACTGAAGGAACGGCCATTCAGAGCCTGCCACACATGTGGCCCATACATATACAGCAACTAAACTAGATAAGATGGATGAAGCAAAGAAGTGTAAGCTGACAGGAACAGGATGTAGTTCTCTCCTGAGAGACACAGCCAGAATATGGCAAATACATAGGCGAATGCCAGCAGCAAACAACTGAACTGAGAACAGGACCCCTGTTGAAGGAATCAGAGAAAAGGCTGAACGAGCTGAAGGGGCTTAAGACCCCCATATGAACAACAATGCCAACCAACCAGAGCTTCCAGGGATTAAGTCACTACCCAAAAATTATACATGGACTGACCCTGGGCTCCAACTGCATAGGTAGCAATGAATAGCTTAGTAGGGGCACCAGTGGAAGGGGAAGCCCTTGGTCCTGGCAAGGCTGGACCCCCAGTGAATGGGATTGTTGGGGGGAGGGCAGTAATGGGGGGTGAATGGGGAGGGGAACACCCATATAGAAGTTGAGCGGGAGGGGTTAGGGGGATGTTGGCCTGGAAACCGGGAATGAGAATATTTGAAATGTAAATACCCAATTTAATAAAGATGGAGGAAAAAGATATCTTTCAGTAAGAGCCTGTTGCAGTAAGACATCAAACACTGCAGGTGCTGGTCATAGCAAGACATTGGTCATCCTTGAAGATGGTACCGACTGGAATTTCCTTGTAGGTGAACTTCCCAAGGTTTTGTCTCCTGTGGGTCAGACATTCAGTTTTGATGGCCTCATCTGCCACTTGTGCTTACTATGCACCTTAAGAGCTGAGGTAGGAATGCACAGGGGAAAGGGGCAGTTTGTCTTTTAACCTTTCCTAATCATTTGGAGAAAATGTCACTCATGAGTTTTCCTCTAATATGAATCTTTTGCTATTTTTGCTGAAATAATATTAATAATTTACTTGGCAAGTGTTTTCATGACTTGCTTAGTTAAGATGAAGTTATGATTGATAGGAACCAATGAAGTTTTTTTCAAGTAACAGGTGTGTATATAACACAAGGCACTGATGTGCATACTTAGCAGGAAGATTCTATAAAAGAGACCGGGTCTGTATTGAACAAGAATGAAGGCAAGTCATGTTCCCCACCATAGACAGCACCTGCTGTTGAAGTTGCAAAGAGTACAGATCCTCAACTGCCCTCTTAATCCTATAGATTTCTCTGACTCTGTGCTAAGCTGCTTAACCTAGGTGGATATTCCACCCTTCTTGTCAGAAACAGATAATTGACAGAAAACTGACATGAAGTATAAGATGGACATATTTATTTTTGTATCAAGATCTTTCCCTTGAACCATCTGACTTCCATTTCTACTTCTCCCTCAAGTACAAGATTCATCCTTCTAGTCTCTTCCTGTTCTGTCTTGCTTCTCTGACTTCCTTTCTCCTAAACACACTTCCTTAGTTAATTAATTCTGCAAAAATCCCCATTCATTCCTCTTTCAAGAGGGCCTAAGCAAATATAACATTGTGGGACCAAGTATGCAAAATTGGGCCACCATAAAGGCTGAATTCAAAGGTAGATAGAAAACAGGACATTTCCCCCAATGCCTCTTAATCCAATATATCCTGCCATAATACAGACTCTGGATCTTGTATCTTAATAAAATTTGACAATAAATGGTTGAACTATTTACAAATTTACAATGACTATTGTAAGCACTGATTGCTTCTTATAAAGTTCAAAGGTGGTCAGTGCAATCAAGAGATATGAAGAGCAAGAAATATTCACTACTTGTACCAAATGAGAAGAGACTAAAGGATAATTCACAAATATTGCATCTTCAAGAAAAAAATCTAGAACTTCTTATTAAGGAAATTCACATATAAATATCCACATGGAACATTCTTAAACATGTTCAGTTAAAAGCCATCCTTCTTCATATAGTGTTTGAAAATTTTGGGGTAGGAATGTCTCTTGACATAGAATTTAGTCTTAATTTTACACTGTTCACTCTAAGTCACCTAAAAGAGGTGAATTAAACTAAATTAAGATCAATGGATATTCTGTAAATAGAGAACATGTTTTATTTTTATTTTATGTGTATGCATGCTTAGTTTGCATATATGAATGTGCATTATGTGTGTGACTGGTGCCTGAGGAGCCAGAAGAAGTGGAAGATCTCTTGGAACTGGAGTTCAGGATGATTATGAGGTACCATTTTGGTGTTGGAAACTGAGCCTAGGCCCTTCGTAGGAACAGCAAGTTCTCTTAACAACTGTATCATCTCTCCATCCTACAAAACATTTACTCTATTAGGCTTAACTGTGTGTATATGGGTGTGTCTGTGTGGGGGTTTATGCTCATGTTAAGTGCACATACTCATGGATTTCACCTGACTTGGGAGGGTGCTAGGAATCAAATGCAGGTCCTCCAAAAGAACCACAGATACTCTTAGTCCCTGGCCATCTCTATGGAAAAAAATAATTTTCTAATTTATGTCACTATAATTTTGGTCCTAAGTGATCTAAAAGGCTGTCTTTCAGTTTCTAGCTTTCTATTACAGTTCATATGCTTCCTGCATTTTGTTTACAGACTATTTTAGAAGACCTCATGGGAGTTCTACTTCTCTTTGGCAGATTATAAATGTCATGAGACTTTCTCACATCATGTATTGAATTTTAACCTAGATTCCACTTTGATTTTAGGACAGTGACTGCCACACTGATTTTGCTTGTTCTGCGCTGTGCTGAGCTATTGGGAAGTCTTTCGTTTGTTGATTTTTAACTCTTCTAAAATTTATCTATTTAAAATGATGGTATACCTTGGAGCTGTTCCTTTGTGTTTTCCCCCTTTATCAGTAACTAAGATTTGTAGACAAAAATCAAGAACACTGAAAGACGAGAATGAGCCAGGCACAAAGAAAGCAAGGAGAAGAAAGCAGCTGTGAAAGAACGGTGGTGGAGCTGTACTCTGGGTACCTGAAGGTTGCAGAGGCAGTCATGGCAACTCTAGCCACTTGGAAAAACATTTCAGAGTTGTTTAGAAAGTTTAGGGACTAATACCCACAGAGCAAAATAAGTCTTCGAAAAATGGGTGATGTGAAAAAAAAAAGAAAGGAAATGGCAAACACTAAGCTACAGTTATAACAGAAACTTATCAACATTACTCTTTCACTCTAAACATGAAAATAAACATTGTTAATAGAAAATATCAATTCAGTTCAACATAATATTATAGCGCATGAGAGAATAATAAGAGCAGAAAAATGCGAGGGAATAAACTGTTCCTTTATCACACAAAGAAGCTCATAGATTTGTATGATTAGGTTTTATTGATTAGTACTTGCATACTTACATGCATGCTTCTGTGCATTGCAGCGAATCAATGGCGTGTGAGCAGATGCCTGAGGAAGCCAAGAAAGTTGTCAGATCATCTGGACATGGAGTTAAGAGATTGCTGTGAGCTGCTAGCTATGGATACTGAGAAGAAAACTGAAATAGAAAGAGTCTTCTGTAACCCATGAGCCATTTCTCATTCAGCCCTCGTGGATGAATTATGAGAAAATTAAAAGTCAAGAAATAGCTGAAGCATTGCATTATTTGTGAATTTAAACATGTATGCCCCATTGAAGGAAAATGTTATCACTGCTCTAAATCATGACCTTCAAATGATGCATCCCTTGGGTGAAAGAGCAGATCCCTTGTGCCACACTTGTTTGCCTCTTTGAGACGGGGTGGAAGCTATCTCAAAGGGCCAAAAGCACTTTGGGACCTTTCCTTTAAGCATTTACTCTATTCATTGTGGCTACGCTCCTCTGCTGCTGTTCTTCTTCTTCTTCTTCTTCTTCTTCTTCTTCTTCTTCTTCTTCTTCTTCTTCTTCTTCTTCTTCTTCTTCTTATTATTATTATTATTATTATTATTATTATTATATCTTTATACAGTCATGTTGTTATCCTCCTCGCCATCCTGGTCCACCCTCTGACTGTTTCTCAACCCATTCCTCCTCCCCATTTCCAAGAAGATGTGCCCACCCCCCACTCCCAACACAAGAAATCTCCCCACTCCCTGGGGCTTCAAGTTTTGTTTTGTTTTTAAAGATTTGTTTATTTATTTATTATATATGACTACACTGTAGCTCTCTTCAGACACACCGGAAGAGGGCATCAGATCCCATTACAGATGGCTGTGAGCCACCATGTGGTTGCTGGTATTTGAACTCAGGACCTCTGGAAGAGCAGTCAGTGCTTTTAACCGCTGAGCCATCTCTCCAGCCCAGGGCTTCAAGTATCTCAAGGGTTAGGTGATTGTTCTCTCACTGAGACCAAATCAGACAGTCCTCTGCTGCATATGTGTCAGAGGGCCTCATGTCATCTGGTGCATGCTGCCTGGTTGGTGGCTCAGTGTCTGAGAGATCTCCAGGGTCCAAGGTAGATGAGACTGTTGGTCTTTCTCTGCATCGTCCTTAGCTTCTTCCAGCTTTCCCTCATTAAACCCCAGGGGTCTTTGGCTTCTGTCCATTGGTTGGTTTTAAGTATCTGCATCTGACTCTTCCAACTATTTTTTGGGCCTCTCAGAGGGAAGCCATGCTAGACTCCTGTCAGTAAGCACACCATAGCATCAGTAATAGTGTCAGGCCTTGAAGCCTCCTCTTGAACTGGATCCCAATTTGGGCCTGTCATTGGACCTCCTTTCCTTCAGCCTCTTCTCAATTTTTGTCTCTGCAGTTATTTTAGTCAGGAACAATTCTGGGTCAGAGCTCTGACTGTGAGATGGTAAGGTCATCCCTCCACTTGATGCCTTGTCTTTCTACTATAGGTAGACTCTACCTCTCTCCGCCGTAGGACATTTCATCTAAGGTCCCCTCCTTTTTGGTCTGAGCATCTCTCACCTCCCAGGTCACTGTTACATCCTACAATGTCTTCCTACGTCCTGCAGTTGCCTGTTTCTATTCTTTCTGCTGGTCCTCAGGGCTTCAACACTGTTCCCCCCAATACCTGATCATGTTCTCCATTTTCCCCTCCCCATGCCCTCTCTCCACCCAGGTTCCTCCCTCCTTTGCCCCCTCTGATTGCATTCTTCTCCCTTCTAAGTGGGATTGAGGCATCCTCACTTGGACCCTTTGGCTTTTTAATCTTCTTGAGTATTGTATCCTGGGTATTCTGTACATTTATGACTAATAGTCACTTATTAGTGAGAGCACATACTGTGCTTTTGAGTCTGAGTTACCTCACTCACAATGATATTCTCTAATTCCATCCATTTACCTGCAAAACTCGGGATGTCCTTGTTCTTAATAGGTGAGTGGTATTCCATTGTTTAAATGAAACACATTTTCTGTATCCATTCTTCTATTGTGGGGCATCTGGGTTGTTTCCTACTCTGGCTATCACAAATATGGCCACTATGAACACAGTGAAGCATGTGCCCTTGTGTGCCAAGGTTTTGAGGAACCTCCAGATTAATTTCCAGAGTGGTTGTACAAGTTGGTAGTCCCACCAGCAATGGAGGAGTGTTCCTCTTTCTCTACATCCTCACCAATATGTGCTGTCACTCGAGTTTTTGATCTTAGTCATTCTGATTGGTGTGATGTGGAACCTCAGAGTTGCTATGATTTGCATTTCCCTGATGACTAATGATTTTGAACATTTCTTTAGGTGCTTTTCAGCCGTTTGAGATTCCTCTGTTGTAAATTCTCTGTTTAGTTCTACACCCCATGGTTTTGATTGAGTTGTTTGCTCTTTTGTAGGTTAGCTTTTCCAGTTCTTTATTTTGGATATTAGCTATATTTTAGATATTAGCTCTCTATCAGATGTGGAGTTAGTGAAGTTTTTTTCCCAATCTGTAGGCCGATTTGTCCTATTAACTATGTACAGAAACTTTACAGTTTCATGAGGTCCCATAAATACATTCTTTAATCTTAGAGCCTGAACCATTGGAGTTCTGTTTAGGAACCCCCTCCCCCAGTGCTCTTTCTCACTTTCTCTTCTACTAGATTTAGGGTGTCTGGTTTTATGCTGAGGTCCTTGATCCACTTGGACTTGAGCTTTGTGCAAGTTGAGAAATATGGATCTATTTTAATTTTTCTACATACAAACTGCCAGTTAGACCAGCACCGTTTATTGAAGTTGCTTTCTTTTTTCTGTTGTATACTTTGGCTTCTTTATCAAAGATCAAGTGTCTGTAAGTGTGTGGTTTTCTATACACCATGACACTTCTGCTGGTTCTAAGTCCCCATGCCTGTGATGGAAGTCATCCAGGGGAATGCTTACCATGAGCAACCCTTCTACCCACAGTGCCTGTTTCTCTCGTTTCATGTGAAGTCAATACACAAATTCTCTCTGGTGGATTTGACAAGGTTATGATGGCTTTTTGAGTCCCATGTTTGTTCTGATTTCTCTTCAGCTGTACTCCATTTCACAAACATTCTTTGTATTTGGTATAAACGATAAAATTAACTAATGAAGGCTGTGGAGGTAGATATAAAAACACTTGAACCTCAAGCCTAAAACTCTGAATTTGATTTCTGAAACCAATAACCATGGAAAAGGTGAAAGAAGAGGGCTGATTCCACAATCGCCATCTGTCCTCCTGTTCTATGTCTCTGCCTCTTTGTCTCTGTCTCTCTCTGTGCCCCTATGTCTCTGTCTCTCTGTCATTTTCTCTGTCTCTCTCTATCCCCCTTTCTCCTCTCTGTTCTCTCCTTTCAGTCATTTCTCAAATACTAATGATAAAGTTTTTTTTAAAAAAGACTAATGATAACACTAATGTTTACCCTCTATTTTTTGTTGTTTTTTGTGCTTTATTTTTGTTGCAGTTAATAGGATGGAAATCTGCCCTTAACACCATGGCTTCCGCAACACTGTGGACTGCAGGTCAAACAGAAAGCCAAATTAAACCCTTTCTTCATTAGAGTTTTCTTGTGAGGCTATTTTATCTTAACAAGAGAAAAGCAGCTACCACAAAGGGACTGAGGCAGTAGTTAGCCCTCCACTCTGACAGGATCTGCAAGATTGTGGGTATTGAGCAGTAAAGGGTACTCAATTGAGAAACTGGAGCATTTTAAATTTTACACAAATGATATTTTACCATGCCTTTCTACCCTTCCTTCTGTTAGGCATGCTTTGGGGGTTATGATGTCAGTCATTGTCCTGATATACTGTCTCCCTCCAAGCAGGCCTCCCCTCCCCTACTCTGTGCAGTGAGTTCCATACAAATTGATCAGCTGACTCCGAAATCCACTCTTAGGCTTCAGCTGCTGCGATTTCATTCCCGCACAGTCTCCATTCGGTCTGCAGATTGGAAGGAGTGTCTCCCCAATTTCACAGGCCCCTCCGGATGATCACCCTTCTCCCATCCCTCCCACTGAAGCTCTGGGGAAATCTGAAGGACACACGTGCTTTCGGACTCTCCTTGATTATGCTGTGTCTCTGCTGCATGTGTTGAACGCCGGCAGATGTGCTCATTCTGCTGCCTGCTTATTTTTCTTCAAGTGGGTTGAGCAGCAGATGTTCCAGTAAGTGCTTTCTCCTTCGTCCCTTTACAACTCTGCTACAAAATAGGAGCGGTGCACCTGCTAGCGCCCTTCAGCTTTTCAACGAGAACATTATTCACGATTCCCTTTCCACCTCAGTGGAAATGGCTCCCTTTCCCCCTGAGCATAGATTTAATTTTTTTTTAGAACTGTTTATCCTTTTATATTGTTTACATTGACTTTTCCCCGGCTCCCAAGTGCCTTTCTCTAGAGCCTGATTACAGTTCTCCAGTTTCTGACTTCTCTGCCTCTCCTAACCCAGCAGTAAGGTTAACAGATGGGTTTTCTCATACTCATCCTTAGTATCAAAAAGCTTGGGAGAACGATTGTCACCCAGCATTTTATGATTGCATTGGTAGATCAGATTCAATCAGGAAAGAAACACTGGTTTCAAGTGAACGTCTCTAAAATTACTATTTAATAGTAATTTAATAGCAATAGCCCTAATAATTGTATTTTAGAATATCACACACACACACACACACACACACACACACACACACACACACCCCTATTGTAAGCCTAGCACATAATTTGAATCATTTCAAAGCTATTAAATATTATTGTTGAAATGCACAAAGTTGTTAATCCATTTGTTACTGCATGGATACTAAATATATACCAATTGTCAACAGGACATAATGAGAAGATACTAGCAAGCCTTGTTCATCTTTGTGGACAGCCTGACACCCTGGCTTGCATCTCTTAATTTTAATGGAAGGTCTTAATGGAAGCCAAGACAGTGACTACATACAATTATTCAGTACTTTCACTCACAGTCAACATGTTATGGCAGAGTGCTGGGTAGTTATAACTGTCAACTTGACACAGCCTGTCAACTTGACAGACTAGAATCGCTTTGACAAAATGTTATTGAAGAAACATATTGATCTAGTAGCCTCCTGGGCATATTTGGAGTGATTTTCTTAAATTCCAATTGATATGCAAATACTCATCCCACCATGGGAGGCGCCATTCCCTGATTGGGGGCCCTCGAATATGTAATAGTAGAGAAAGCTACCTACGTGTTGTGTTTATTATCTCCCTGATCTTGATTTAATGCTTTAAGTTCCACCTTGAGCTCCACATAATAATTAAGTGTAAATTGGAGTTGTAAACCTAAGCAATCTTTTTTTCCTTAAGTTTATTTTCTCAGGGTATTGTATTACAGAAACAGAAATGTAATTAGAGGAGACAGTAACACTATGACTTCTATATTTAGACAGACCAAGCCAGAGGTCACATCCAGGTTCTGACACCAGATAGATCAATGTCCATAGGAGATGTTACATAGCATTTCTAAGCCTTGCTATTCTCACTGGCTAAGTATCTACCATCTTCTTCCGGAAGTGCATGCCACAGAGAACTTTGACTGCATGATAGGTGTGAGGTAAAGAGGTAGGGGCCAGTAGAGAATGACTGCTCCATCACAAAGAGGAAATAATTACAAAAGATTCAAAAATAGTATAAAAGTTAGGAAAAGATCCTTAATAAATTTACAAAATAACTCTTCTTCTTATTTAAGTAACCACCCTGAAGATCCAAAGAGATCAAGTCAGGACATTTATGCCATCAATAATTCAATTTACACTTAAGTAGAGACAATGAGAGAAAAACCAACAAGCCAACAACCAACCAACCAGCAAGCTGAGTGATGACACAGCCAGCAACCAACCCACCTTTTCACATGCCTGTCCTCCCTCAAGGAAGGAAAACCTATCTGTTGCTTGGATGATATAGAGGAACCTTTAGAACTATGCTGAAATGTATATAAGAAATACTCAAGTTAATAATAAAAAAAATTATTTACAAAACAGCAAAAAAAAAAAAAAGAACTATGCTGGGTTGTTGTTGTGGGGGAGGCCTGGCAGCATTAGAGACTGGGATCTCACTTATTAAAATTAAACTCTCCTTTTAAAAAGTACCCAACAGAAAAAAGTTAGTACGTTCTTTTGTCCCAAGGGTAGTTTATTTAGTCCCTTAGACACACCAGAACTTCTTACTCAAATGTGTCCATCCAGGCAGCTAAGCAGTGCACGAGCTTAAAACTTGTCAAAATATCATACCAACGATACCTTCACAGTTACTTATATTTTACTTTTAGTTTTATTTTATGCATATGAATGTTTTGTCATATATATATATATATATGTCTGCGTACCATGTTTATTCATGTGTGTTGCCTACAGAGGTGAGAAGAGAATACTAGAATCCTTTGAAGATTTAGAGATGATCGTGAGTTCCTGTGTAGGTTCTGGGAGCCAAATGTAGTTCTCTGCTGCAGTAACCAGTGCTCTTAACTACTTAGCCATCTCTACTGACTCCACCTGTTGTTTTTTTTTACTTGAAATTTAAATTTAATTGTGCATTCTCATTGTGCTTTGTTTTGTTTTAGTTCTTAATTCAGAGTTTAGATGAGACATTTCTCTTTATGCTATTTCACAAGTGTTCATAAACTTCAAGTCATGTCCAGTAGGAGAGAAAGAACAATCTGGATCACATCCCTGTCAAAACTCTTAGCATGTATATTTGTAGCTTCTGGGTTACTAATTTCAAACAATGAACCTTAAGATATAGCATAAAAGTATATTCAATGTCTGCTCCTCTTTAAAATGTTTATGCTAATTACTTTGCTTATGAATGGATATAAAAAGATAATATATGGTCAATGTTATAATGAGTAAGGTAGGACCTACCAAAAATAAAAAAATACTTTTATTTTATAAATAAGAAGTATAGTGTAGCTTCAACTGATTTTTTTCTTCTTAGTTCTCACACTGAGACCCCACACTGTGTCATGTTTGTTCTGTATCCAGTAAAACCATCATTGTCCACAGGTTGTTCTAAGGCCAAGTGGTCACTTGTCCCTTCCCTTTTGGAAGTTCACCCATGCAGTGCTTTCATTTAATTCTTTTATAAAAATTATATTTTGAAACTAAGCCATTAACTGGTCAGTTTCCATAGTGCTTTCTCTTACATCCTTAGTTGGTGTTAGCTCATCCATGTATTTTAGACAATCTTTTCGGTGTGAATTTTGACTAGATACCACCATGTAAATTTATGTATGGGATTTTCCACCTGTGGCATAATTATGATTCTCAGAGGGAAAAAATGACAGAGTATTTTAAAATTTGAATTTTGATTGAAATTTCAACCTATCTATATGTATATGTATTTTATAAATATATTCAATAGAATTTTGTCACTATTTCCTAGATTCAATCAGATGTGAAGGTAAATATGTGAATATAAGATTTGTCACATATGCGATCGCACTGGCAACTGTCATTATTATTTCTATGCATATCTGACTCTTTCCATAAGGCCCAACCAGACAGCGTAAGCAGCTATTCTGTGTATAAACATACTGGCATACTTTTTAATAATTCAAGTATGAGATCATGAGTGTTGATGGAAAAAGAAGAGAGTGGAAAAGGAATGGTAGTCTAGCTTTAATAAGGAGTGGGTTTATCAATTTCAATTATGAGTATGTGGGTTAGTGTGTGTGTCGGTATAGGTCCCATCAGAGAACACATTAGGAAGTCGGGTGCCTGCTGGAGTCAGAGATGGTTGAGTTCTGTCCAATGTGGGTGTTGGAAACCTAAGTCAGACACTCTAGAAAAATAGAAAGTACTCTTAAACAACTAAGCCATCTTCCCATCCCTAGCATTCTTTTATTGGTCACTGAGTTGCTGTGGTCATGGTGTCTCTTCACAACAAGAGAGCCCCTAACTAAGGCATCACCTGAATACAGCAGTGTATTAACATACATCTGAGTGGGTGTGCTTAGTGGGGGACCAGTGTATTCATGAGTGCGAGTGCCTGCAGAAACCAGAGACATCAAGTCCTCTTGGGACTAGAATTACAGGGTGTTATGAGTTGCTGAAATGGGTGGGGGTAATTAAACCAAAGTTCCTTACCAAGCAATGTATGCTCTTAATTACTGAGCCATCTCTCCATTTGTAGCTTTGGAGTATTGAGTAGAATTATTTGTTATAATGTGTCTATTTTATGCTAAATTTTGACCCTATTTGACCTGTTTGTGGACTCTTTCAATATATGATCTATTAGATAATCAGATGAGTTGAGTTTTTCACTTTTGTGTACTAGCACAGAGCAAAGAAAATCTTTTTTTCTTGCAACGTTGGAACATTTATACTGTAAATGATCATTTGAATAAGGACATTAAAGAGATAACTTAAAAGTTGTTAGTAAGTTGTGGTCATGTTATAACCCAGAGCTACATGGCTATTTCCAATTACTAGGACTTTCAGAAGGACCCTGGTAAGTATTGATCCATCACATGGTATTTCAGGAACAAATATATTATAAATGGTTTATACTAATGGAGAGGTACAATTTCATGTTCAAATTATGCTGCAACTGTTGATACTAATGGGGTATTTTTCATGAGCCTACTGAACCTACAAATGCCCCTATCACCTATCTTTTTTTTTGCTCTGGGGTCTACAGGGAATGGAAAGAGAAAAAGAAAGAAAGGAAAAGAAAAACAAAACAAAAAACAGACTGCAGACCCAGATGCATTACTCAGGGGTGCCCATTAATGCTTAGAAAGAATACAGACACAGTCACTTACTGATAGCAATTTCCAGTCAATCTAGCCAAAGACACGGCCTGTTCTGGTTGTCCTGGAGGTTAGAAGAACATTGACAAATTTACTGAGCCACTGTAATAAGATAACCAGACTGAGAAGCTAATGGGCTGAAGCAATGGCAGTTAAACATGATTTGCTCACATCTGTGACGTGAACAGTGGAGTAGGTTATTATTTGGTACTTACCTTTTAATTAAAATAATGCTGTTTTCAGCATTCTTGTAATACATCAGTTTGGCAGGATAGATTTAGTATGATAGGCTAACCTTTTTTTCCCATTGTTTAGATAACAAACTTTGGAAATCCAGACTAAATGAATATTTGAATATTGTGGTACAGATGATGAAAAGTCTTTTAAGTACTTGGTCTATTGAAATTGATGCATAAAATTATAAGAATGTTTGCAAAAATAATAACTTTAGAGTTAAAAGAATATTGGAAATTATGTTTACTCATTTTAAAATAATGTCTAATAATTCTTCCTTATATCATTAAATTTTAAAATAACCCCCCAAAGTTTTAAGTAATTTTAAGATGCTTATTACAGCCAGATTGACATAAGCAAATACATTTCTATGACTTGACATTCTTCTCTATGTTACTATATTCTAACAAATTCTAACAAATTCCTAAAATTTGTTCCCATTCCCATATACCATGGTCTAGTTAAATACTATTGGCCAGGAAGGTTTACAAGATTTTCTTACCCACAAAGCCTTATCTTTATAACTTTCCCTGTTTAGACATTATTTCTTCACTATTTATGTATGATATTTCTAGGAAGATTCACTTTGAAAATAAAAATTCCTTATTTTCCAGTGCTTTCTTTTTTTTTCTGAATGACTCCAACATGCATCATATACACAGTGTACCTGTGAAACTGAGCTATAATTCCCAACTTGAAGTAAGCTAGAATCATCTGGGAAGGGATACCAAGTGGAGGCAAGTTTATATTGGATTGGCCTATGGGCAGTCTATGGGTGATTGTTTTAATTAATTAACTGATGTGTGAAGATCTACCATTCCCTAGGCAGAGGCTTATGAACTATGTAAGAAAGAAGAAGTCAAACTGAGCTCAAGCAACAAACATTTATTTCAAGGCATCCATTTCTTTCTACTCTTTTCTGTGACTGTGATGTGATTAGTTCATGCTTTGACTTTCTCACAGATATGAAGTTTATGATAGAATTACAAGCATAAATAAACACGTTCTCTCCTAAGTTGCTTTGGTTAGAGTATTATTTCAGAAATTAAAAATGAGATTAGAAAATTCAGTAATACTTCAGTATATCATTGTATCTATGTTTTGGATCTTCCCTCTAAGTGTCCATATTATATTGCCTTGTCTCACTCCTGTCTTCCAATGTGTTTTTGTCTAATGAACTTGTCAAATTACAGCTCTTATCCTAGAACGCCTGCATGAATTGACACATCTTACTTTTAATTTTACTTTTTTGGCTAGTCCCTTGAAAAGTCCTACAAACACTATCAAACACCACACACACACACACACACACACACACACACACACACACACACACACACACACACTGCTGGAGAAAATTTTATAAAATATATTTTCCATTCCTCCTTCCTCCTCCTTCTCAGTGTCCTGGTCATCCTTGCAGAAATAGCAAGCACAAAATTCAGTGAAAGACCCTGTGTCGTATGTAAGGTGGGAAAAGTGTAAAACTCAACTTCTCTTATGTGCAAATATGCATGTGCACACAAATATGCACATAATAATAAAAATGATCACATCATACTGCTTCTGGGTTTTTAAATTTTTAAGTTTATTAGCTAATTAATTAGACTTTGGCTGATTAAAATTTGGTATTTGTTCAATTTGAGTTAGTTTGTATTAATTGAATTGGTATTGGCTTTCTTTAATGTGAAAGGGTTGGGCATAGGATGAGCCTTCCTATGGAAAATAGCATGTCCTGATCTTACCCTGTCTCTCCTCTCAATTCTCATTAAAATGCCAATGGGATTGGGAGAAAGGGGTCACCAAGCCTCCAAGTTTGTCTCCTTCAGTGACTGTGAAACAGATGGCTTTGTAAAGAAGGTACTTACAATCACTGAATGTTTTTTTTTGTTGTTGTTGTTGTTGTTGTTGTTTTTGTTTTTTGCAGCAAATTTTGTTTTATTTTTTATTGGATTTTTTTATTTACATTTCAAATGTTATACCCTTTTCTGGTTTCCTTTCCATAAGCCCCCTATCCCCTCTCCCTCCCTTTATTCTATAAGGGTGTTCCCCTCCCCAACCACCCCCCTTCCTGACATTCCCTTACACTGGGGGTCCAACCTTCGCAGGACCAAGGGCTTCTCCCTCCCTTAGTGCCCAACAAGGCCATCCTCTGCTACATATGCAGCTGGAGCCATGGTTCAGTCCCTGTATATATAGTCTTTGGATAGTGGTTTAGTCCCTGGGAGCTCGCATTGGTTGGTATTACTGTTCTTATGGGGTTGGAAGCTCCTTCAGCTCTTTCAATTCTTTCTCTCAGAGGGGGGTTCTATTCTCAGTTCAATGGTTTGCTGCTAGCATTCGCCTCTGTATTTGACATGCTCTGACTGTGTCTCTCAGGAGACATCTAAATCTGGTTCCTGGCAGCATAATACTACTTAGCTTCATCAATCTTATCTAGTTTTGGAGGCTGTGTATATATACATATATATACACATATATTATATGCATAATATGACATGCATATATATATGACATGTGGAGCAGGCTCTGAATGGCTGTTCATTCAGTCTCTGCTCCAAACTTTGCCTCCATATCCCCTCCCATAAATAGTTTTGTCCCCTCTTTTAAGAAGGAGTGAAGCATCCGCACTTTGGTTGTCCTTCTTCTTGAGCTTCATGTGGTCTGTGGATTGTATCTTGGATAATTCGAGCTTTTGGGCATGCATACCATGAGTGTTTTTCTGTGATTGGGTTACCTCACTCAGGATGACACTTTCTAGTTCAATCCACTTGCCTGTGGATTTCACAGAATCATTGTTTTTGATAGCTGAGTGGTACTTCATTGTGTAGATGTGCCACATTTTCTGTATCCATTCCTCTGTTGAGGGCATCTGGGTTATTTATAGCTTCTAGCTATTATAAATAAGGTTGCTATGAACATAGTGGATCATGTGTCTTTGTTGTATGTTGGGGCATCTTTTGGGTGTATGCCTAGGAGAGGTACAGACAGGTCCTCAGGTAGTGCAATGTCCAATATTCTGAGGAAACTCCAGACTGATTTCCAGAGTGGTTGTACCAGTTTTCAGTTCCACCAACAATGGAGGAGTGTTCCTCTTTCTCCACATCCTTGCCAGCATCTGTTGTCACCTGAATTGTTGATGTTAGCCATTCTGACTGGTGTGAGGTGGAATCTCAGGGTTGTTTTGATTTTCATTTCCCTAATGAGTAAGGATGTTGAGCATTTCTTTAGGTACTTCTTGGCCACTCAATATTCCTCAGCTGAGAATGTTTTGTTTAGCTCTGTCCCCCATTTTGTAATAGGGTTATTTGGCTCTCTGGAGTCTAACTTTTGAGTTCTTTGTATATTTTGGCTATTAGCTCTCTATTGGATGTAGGATTGATAAAGATCTTTTCCCAATCTGTTGTTTGCCATTTTGTCCTAATGACAAAATGTGTCCTTTGCCTTACAGAAGCTTTGCAGTTTTATGAGGTCCGATTTGTCAATTCTTGATCTTAGAGAATAAGACATAGGTGTTTTGTTCAGGAAATTTTCCCCAGTGCGCATGTGATCGAGACACTGCCCCACTTTTTCTTCTATTAGTTACAGTGTATCTGGTTTGATGTGGCAGTCAACAACATAAGTGAACCTTTGCCTGTTTCATATGCTCATAATTTGTGACATAGACACAATTACAATGAAACTTGTTGCTGTGATGATTCATTATATTTTCATATTTTTGCTCAAGTGCTTTATTAAAAATAAAACAACTCCAGAATATAGCTTGAATCCAATTGTAATCCTGCTTTGATTTTATCCATCTGTCTAAAAATCAAGAGGGACATCAAATTGCAGCCACCAAACCCAATCACTATTCCTGATGCCTAGAAGTGCTTGCTGACAGGAACCTAATATGGAAGTCTCCTGAGAGGCTCCACCAGAGCCCTCCTGATACAGATGAGGATGCTTACAGACTGAGCACAGGAACTCCAGTGGAGTAGTTAGGGGTATGAATGAAGGAGCTGAAGGAGTTTGCATAAGAAGAACTACAATATCAACCAACCAGAACCCCCAGAACTCCTAGGTATTAAACCACCAACCAAAGATTATACACGGAGGAACCAATGGCTCTCATTGCATATGTAGCAGATGGTGGCCTAATCCAGCATCAAATGGAGTGGAGGTCCTTGGTCCTGTGAAGACTTTATGCCCCAGCATAGGGTAATGCTATGGTGCTGAGGCGGGAGTGGGTGGGTGGGTAGGGGAGCAGCCTCCTAGAAGCAGGGGGAGGAGTAGGATTGGGGTTTGCCGAGGGGAAATCAGGAAGGGGGATAACATTTAAAATATAAACAAAGAACAAATAAAAAATCTTTAAAAAGAAAACAAACTAAACCATTGAATAAGATCTATAGCCATACATTGTTTGCAACCTACTTTTAATAAGGGTTCAACCTCTCCTCTAGCCCACCACCCAGCAGAGGTAGTGAACAAGAAAAGTTATTAGGGTTTAGGGGAAGTGGATCTGTTCAGCAAAGTTCTGTGAGGTTAAGATTGATCTTCTTTTTCAGCAGTTCAGTCCTGTAGCAAACACAAAACACGACGTAGCAGCTGTACACCAGTCCTCTAGGCAGGCAGACACCAGATATGAACTAGCAGCTGTAGTTCAACACCCTGACAAAAAGAGAATTGAGGAAAGTTTTTATTTGAACTCAAGCCAGGAGTCTGTAAGGAGAACTGAAGCAGACAGCATGGAGGGATGCTTGTTACTGGCTTGCTTCTCCTGGCTTGCTCAGATACTTTTTTTATACAGCTCAGAATCACTGTCCCAGGTATGTGCCCACCCATAGTGGGCTGAGCCTTCCAACATGAATTAGTAATAAAAATGTCTTCTGCAGACATGTCCACGGTCCAAACTCATGGAAGAAAACCTTCAATTGATATTTTCTTTTCAAATATGTCTGGGTTTGTGTCAAGTGAACAAGAAAACTAATTATGTTACAGGATTTAATCATCATATGCCTTAAAGGTTTGACCTCCTATTTGGAGGTCCTGTGTTAGGAAATATGGAAACTTCAGTAAGAGGGCTCTTGTTGGGAGAACTTGATGACTATGGTATGCTCTCAAAATACATGCCATGACTCCAGACCATTCTCAATCTTCTTCCTTTTATTTTCATCCTCCTGTTTCTTTTTCTCTACCTGTTCCTCTCTTTCTGGTTAACCCAAGGTGAGATATTTGATTCACAATGCCCTCCTTTTCTTTTTTTTTTTCTTTTTTTAAAGATTTATTTTATTTATTCCATGTATGTAAGTACACTGTTGCTGTCTTCAGACACACCAGAAGAGGGCATCAGATCCCATTACAGAGGCGGTGAGCCACCTTGTGGTTGCTGGGAATTGAACTCAGGACCTCTGGAAGAGCAGTCTGTGCTCTTAACTGAGCTGGTCTCTCCAGCCCCCACAATGCTTTTCAATCAAAGTATCTCACAGAAACCTAGAAACAACGCAGTCAGCAAACTACAAGCTAAATCTTACAAAAGTCTGAACCAAGTTTTTTTTTTTAAATAATAGACAACAATAAAAAGGGAAAACATTTTCATCATTTAACTTATTTCTCTCAGGTATTTGATCATATTGACAAAAAGTCTGAGCGATTGGTATAACGCGAGGCTCATCTCGTATTCACACATGCGCACATGCGTGCGAGGCTCATCTCGTATTCACACATGCGCACATGTGTGCACCAGTGCTTGCAGTCAACCACACTGGCTGAAACTGAATAAAAATTACATTGAAGTAAAAAGACCTTTCTAGATCATGAGAGATCTCCTCTAAAATATGCAAAAAACAAACCAAACAATCCAACACAAACATTAAAAAAGGACCCAATGAAGTGTAACTTTTTCTAACATGTAAAGGTTAAGTCAAAAGGGCAGAAATTCAAGTATAGGATATGAATCTCCTAGAAGAAGACAGCAGGTAAACAGTTCATGACATTGGTGCTGACAGGTGATTTCTTAGACAAAACATATGAGCACAGAAACAACATAAACATCAGATATATTGGAATATTCTATTACAAACATTTATGAATTGTGGGGATCTAAGAAATTGAACATGTAACCTTAAGAGAAAGGGCTTATATGTCATACATCTGTTAAGGGATTCTGATATAGAACTTATAAATATAACAATAACAAAAATCAGGAAATGGTTTACTACACATCATTAAAATCACAGAATTGACCTCAGAGACCATTTCAAATAGAGAAATTTGATGGTACTAATTACCAGGATAATGTTAGAATTACCAGACAGTATCTTTTCTTTATTATTATGATAAAATATTTGAACCATGGTGACTTCTTATAAAATATGGAAATGTATTTACATATACTTCTGGAGATATGGAGATTATAGCTCAAGGTGGCAGCGGGCTACACTGGTGAGAATTACACCTTCAGAAAGGGTGGGTATGCTTCATTTTATCACCACAAAATTTGGGAAGAAAAGGAAAGGAACAACCTCATGAAACCTCTTTTATAAGGGCACGAGAAGGTACTCTCACAATCTAATTGGATCCCCAAAGTCCCATTTCTTATGCTTAATGTTTTAATACCAGAATAGAGGGGAATATGTCAAACCATAGCAGCTATAAAAGGGGAAATCATTTCTATCAATGCCTTTTCTTTAATAAAAGATGGAGAAAAAACAGAGAATGGTTCTTACAACTAGAAGAAAGTAGTCATTTCCAATGGTCTACTTGGTGATCGAACACCAACTACTGGTATAACATTCTAATTCTATAAAATTTAGGAACAATTTAAGATAAAGAAAAAATATACCCGTCTACTTTCATCCTCAATGCCTGATTCCTTCAAGAACTCAGTGCTTGCTTTTTCTCTAGCATACGATTTGACCCGAAGTCTGATTTCTCTCAATTTTTTCTGGTAACTTGACTTGTAGGTAACTCATTTGAGTAACAAGGATCATGTTTCACATTAAAGATTATTAAAAACAATCAAATTTGAATGGTGCAGAATTTATAAGATGCTTTAGCCACTTTGGACAAATTTAGGGTAGACGGTCACACTTGAATGCTTTTTGACAATGAATCATGGTATACATGTTTTCAATTAACGATTAAAAACTAAATTATTCATCACAAAAGAGAATAATTCCTTTTGACTTTCCTAGTATATCTTTAGTCATGTTTCAAATGTAAATCAAAAAATATTAATTTTCACTCTGGTTCTTCCCATTAATTGGCCATAACAACTAAATCTAGGACGTGTCAAGGTTAAGTCTGCCACAGAGATATAGAAATGGAATAACAAATGTGACAGCAGGAATTGTACATGATATGCCCTTTCTACTCAATCATGTGTAGCATGTCACTTCCCGTCCAGCTTATCATGAGGGCCATTGAATGTATTTGACAGGACATATATTTGACTGTTAGAATGATGGACGTCTCTGAATGTGTAGACCTGGCTTGATGGGAGAGGATTATGAATGTGTGGCACTAAGGGCAGGTCCCCAACAGAGAAAAGTGGATTTTTACCTGACTCTGCACCGTGGTTCTGTGATATTTGCCCTGTTATGACGGCTGACAGTTTACATGCGTTTTAGTTCTGGCAATCAGTCAATCTGCTCTGATAGGTAATTGCCAGCAGGGACCTAATTTTTCTACCTCAGTTGTCACATGTGTCTCTAATATTCTTATTCACCGTTAACAAGATTGACAATGTTGTTTCAGTCAAGGATGGGAGAAATGAAGGCTCTCTCTTCCTGGAAAGACACAACCATACAGCCACTTATATAAATAGCCCACAAGGCTTCAAGACAGATATTGAAAGTTAAAACAAATGACAATGTCCAATGTCACATCCGTGCATTAGTCAGTGGGATATCATTGACAGCATATTATATTGATATACAAGAAGCCACTTAGATGTGGGAAGCAGAAAACCTTGGAGCCCCATTAAGCACAGCTATTTGATGAAATCTCTGTGTAAGTGTAATCTTAAAAATATGCAAACCGGTGTTAACGGAGAGAATTGTACTTCTTTGTAATAAAATGTAGCCCTGGTGTCAATTAAGTCTGGAAACCATGTGAGAAGTAGTATAAATTTCAAAAATCCAAATTATTAAGTGTTTCTATCACACACACACACAATATATATATATATATATATATATATATATATATATATTCACAGATGTACTTTCAGATCCAAATTTACAAGCATATTTTTCTAAGTCTTTAATATTTGATTTTGCTTTTGAAATAGGATCTTTATATGTACTCCTGGCTGGCCTGGCACTCACTGTATAGCCCAGGCTGGCCTGGAACTTACCATACAGCTTAGGTTAGCCCCAGACTTCCAGCAATCTTCTTACTTAACTTCCCAAGCATAGGGATTACAGGTGGGGCCAACCACACTCAACTCTCCAAATCCTATTTTAGAATTTTTTCTTTATGTGCTTTCCATTTTCTTCAAGATTTGGCCCCACTGATTTCCCTTCTTGTGTTCTTGCACTGTAGCTCTCTTAGTGCCCTATTACCATGAAATCTAGAAATATTCAGGGTTCCATCTATTCTTTTAAAAAAATTCAATTTTTGCATTTCATCACAGGTTGCAGTTCTCTGTGGTTACAGTATTTCTAATTATTTGCATTTGAACTGTGCTCAGAATAGCATTGCAGAAAGGCCATCCATCCTGGTAATTGATCAGTTTGTGTAGCCAATGCAATGTTTGCTTCTTCTACTTTCAAATGTTTAAATGTTTTCGTCCACTCAATTTCCACTTTCCTCTTACTTCAAATATGTTTTGTTATGCAATTTTCAAAGGTTTGTTTTTGTTTATGTGTATGTTTGTGTTTGTGTAGGTGAGTGTGTGTGTGTGTGTGTGTGTGTGTGTGCGTGTGTGTGTGTGTGCGTGCGCACGCGCGCACGTGTAGTTGAATTCAGAGCCCAGAAGAACTGGAGCTGGAATTTTAGGCAGCTGTGAACCTCAACATGGATGCTGAGAGCCAAACTTGGGTCCTCTGCAAGAGCAGCAAAACCTCCTCACTACTGAGCCATGTTTCCATCTGCTACCAAGAATCTCATCTGATATTTATGAATTCAGATCTTGTGCTTTTGTATTACTTATTCACTTAAATGCCTGCTTCATTTAGTATTTTTCTTTCATAATGAAAATATTCACTGCTGCTGTACTTTGTCTGATCTTATCATTAGCTACATCTCACATACTTTGATATATAATCTTGTCATTTTTTTCTGTAAAGCCGATAACTACAGTTTTGATTTCTATTTGAACCAAAAGTCAGTAAAGATAATGTGTTTAGCTTCCAAATGCTTTGATTATTTTTCTTATTTATGATTAATTTCTGGAATTATTTTATGAAAGCTGTATAATGTGATATTTATGAAGCAGCCTTTAACTAACTAAAAAAAAGCCCATTATTTAAAAACAAGTTATAATCTCTCTTGATAAAAGAAAATGTTTCTTAAATCTAAATATTAATTTTAAAATATTTTATTTTATGCTTAATTCATATGTATATGTACGACTGTATGAAGGTATGTGCATTAAATTACCTGGAGCTTGAGTTACAAGCAATTGTTAAGTCTCCATACATCCTGTGTGCTAGCAACAGCACTCAGGTTTCCTGCATGAGTTGTAAGTTTATGCTCTTATCTGTTGACTCATATCTCCAAACCCCCTTGTTTACATTTTGTACTTTGGTGTGTGTGTGTGTGTGTGTGTGTGTGTGTGTGTGTGTGTGTGTGTAATTTCCTACTCTAAAAGTACTAAGTCAAAGCTTTTCTGGGAAACTTCGGTTGCATTTAATGGTAAGCCTTAACTGTATGAATTCATATGTTTAAACATGTCTATTCTAGAGTGACATTTCAATATGAAATAAGGACACTGTGGCTATCATAGTGGCATTTTCAAGTATACTCTGGAAGAATTAAAATCTTCTCTATCTTAACCAGACTCTATGAGACCTTAATGTCTACACAGAATTGATAAATCTGCTATCAAAATATTTTCATAGATTAGCATGTGTCTAATGAAGGATTTCTTCAAATGTTATTTCTTTCCTCAACTATCAATATGTTTCTAAGGCTAAGTGATCTAAGACAACATTGCTTAATGATTCCTCTGGTGGCCCCACATTTTAAGCTGCAAGCAAGTCAGTATCATGGGAGTGGGATTAGTTACAGAAGCCTTGCAGCTCGGGGCAAAGAAGTATAACATAATTTATGGATACATATCAGTGTTGGGAACATGTAAATATGTCTGTCTAAATTCAAATTACATTATTTCATACACAATTCCCACTTTACCTAATTTCCTTTTCTAGAAGAATACCAAAATTTTATTTTATGAAAATGTTCTTTGGAAAGGTAAGTGTAATTTGGAAAAAGACACCAAGACTAAAGGTAATTTAGAAAAATGTTCTATTATAAATTATAGAAAGTTTTGTTATAGTTACAATTTGGAATAACATAGATGGAAGTAGGAAGCAAAAAATGCAAAGTAAACATGAATGAATTCATACAAAAGCTTCAAAACTTCCAAATAATGTAAAAATTGCATTCTATGTATTTATTTATATCATTTTATAGTTTCTGGTCAAAGATAAACAATTAAGTTTTTTTTTCTTTTTTTTTGCGGGTACTTGTATGAGCTCAGTTGAAGAATAAAAATATGGGCTTGGAAAAATCAGACCCTTTTGAATATTAATCTTTTAAAATTTACCTTCAATTTTTAAAAAATCCATACAAATATGAAATGAATTGATTATATTTATCTCTCCATTCTGCTCCACAACTCATCTGTCTTCTACTTTATGTCTTCTCTTCAGACTTTAAATCTGTTGATTACATTGACCTCTTTGGCAATCTGAAGCCTGTGGTCTTATTAGAATAATAAATACACACAAAACTATACAATCATATGGAAATACAGGTATATGTAAAGTTCTACTAAAACACACATATTTTTATTAGTTCATTTAATCACAAAGTTTTTTCTAATAAGCTATAAATATTAAACAAATATAACTTTTTAATAATATATATGTTATATCTGTTAGCAAAAAGCAAAACAAAGACAAAAACTCTTAGACTTTAGAATTTCCCTTGGATTTATTATGACTAGTCATATATACATATGAATATATATGCTGATATATAATATATAAGTATGTATATACAATATATATGTACATTCATACATACACACACACGCATACACACACATTTATATGCTCATATATATGTATATGGTACACACACACAGATACACTCATATATATGAATAAAAATGTAGATGTTGTCACTTTGCTCATTGGTGGTTTTGTTTATAAGTTGCAGCTGACTGTCTACCATGGAGTCAGCATCTTATTGCTTAGCTAACTGTTATTCATTTTGAAACAGACACAGTGATGTGTTATTTCACCAATACTTATTTCTTATTTCATTTTATTATTCATGTTTTAAGCTAGCATACTAAGTCATGAATTTTGGCATGGTATTTCTATACCTACATTCTCGTATACACTTTTCTAATCTGTCCCCCTCCAGTACAGTCTTCTCCTGTGTCCTTTCCTCCCTTTCTCTCTGTCCCCAAACTGTCTCCTCTTCTCTTCTCCTGAAAAATGTTCTCAATTCTCTTTCCTTCCTCCCTTAAGTCCCCTCCTGCTATTCTAATGGTACTTTGTCGGCACCTGCACCACCAGTGTGTGAATATTGGGTGTAGGTCTGCGGGAATGAAAGAAAACACGTACACAGGTCACCCGTTTTCAGAGAGTGCCACCAAGGCTTTACTGAGATCTCCTTATATACCCGAGGCAAAAGCCGTGGAAAACAAGGCAGGTGAAAATCCCCAAACAAGAAAACAGGAAAAGTCTGTGTGGTGGAAAGTTCCAGGCCCAATCAGGGGCATAAACAACTTCTTAAAAACAACAAGCTGGAAGGCTCATTGGGGAGGAAGGGTGCCATGGAAAAGACTGGCCTCAAATCAGGGGCTAAGAGCAACTACCCAGGGTGTAAACAACTTCTTACTATAGCAGCCAAAAAGGCTCAGTGAGCAGGAAGGGAAACACCCCAAGGTAGGGCCCAACAGTATTTGTTTTAGTTTGGCACATACTCACATGCAGAACACAGACCTACATATAAACACTCTTGCTACTCAGATACACACACACACACACACACACACACACACACACACACACACACAGAGAGAGAGAGAGAGAGAGAGAGAGAGAGAGAGAGAGAGAATTTTAAATCTAAGCTCTACATACAAAAGGAACTTGTCCTTTGCTTTACTTAGTCTGTCTTATTTATAGTTTTGTAAACATCATGATATCCAGTTCCATTCATGTTCTTGCAAATGTTCTCATTTCAGTTTTCATGAGAGTTGTGTAAATAAAATTCTTTTGTGTACAAAATCACATTTTTTTCTTCAACATAAATCTTGATCAATGTTTGAAAATTTCTAGAGCTCTAACCTTATGTGGTCACACTATTAGGATGCTGCCGAGATGACTCCATGAAAATGGAGGACCCAAAACTTTTTATTCTAGTTAGCTTCTTGGCACAGTCACTCCCCTTTCATCCACAACAAATCAACATAATGTTATATGTGTGTGTATATATATATATATATACATATATATATATATCATATGTATGTATATATAATCTCCAAGAATGTTTCTCTATCAAGTTTTTTCTTCTTTTGTAATGATAATGGGCCCAGTTCATTTATTTGTTTCTTTTATTTAAAAGTTCTTACGTTTATAGCTTGAGTTTAGTCAATGTTGGTTGTTTTCTCCCGTCCTACAAGGAAAGCCATGGTCAAGCAATAGGGATGAGGGTAACTTTTATACTTTAAAAACATCATAAGAAGAAAAGCACAGAGTGGAGTAACTTTCCAGCCTCCATTTACCTAACAAAGCAGTTGTTCTGATGGTGCTGGAGGGAGAGGCTAGGGCATGATGCTTTCCCCAGAAAGAAACTCTTGCTTATTTGTTGAGTTAGCCAGAATGAGTTAAGGGCAAACATCTTCTACCAGCACACAACTGACAGTGTAAGAGAACCCTTTCCCCTGTTAGTTGAAAGTTCTGCCCATCCTTGAGCACTGCTTCCTCACACAAAGCTCTTCCCAAGGAAGCAGTTATTTCTACAGGCTGCCCTGTAGAAATAGAGTCAAGCCAGGAGACTTGCTTTAGTTGTGTGGCCACTGGCTCTCTACTATGAACGGTTTTGACACAAAAGAGACATTTGTGGGTTACAAGTTGATTTCAATGGTAGAAGTCAATAGTGTTGCTCCAACATTCTCCCTGAAACAACAACAACAACAACAACAACAACAACAACAACAACAACAACAACATAGCTCACAAAGTCAGTGCTAACAAGAGTTTTTAAATTCCACTTTAATTGAAAAGAAAAAATAAACTTCTTCAAGGCAGTCAAATTTGAGTGGTCTCTTCAATCAAGTTCTTTGTTTATGTCCCAGAGAAATTCACACCACCAAATTAGCTATTTAAGGAAAACAAGTAAAGGGACGACCATGAGGAGGCTGCTATTACCCTACTGGGAAATACATGGTTGAGGTTCACATTCATCTGTGATAGGATGCATGAATTAGACAGAAAGAAAACACACCTGGTAACTCATACTAGTGGGACCAGCCCTCTTCAAAGTAAATCACTCACCCTTGAGTGGCGTGGTACCAACCAGGAAGAGCTCAGACGGAAGACGTCAGGACCATTCTTACTGGATTTGACCATTCACCAACCTTTCCTCTAAAGGAGAAATTATTATTGCTAAGCTGGCATGAGTAAGCCTGCCCCTTCGTTCATGGATAGACATGATTTCTATTTTCAGAGGCTATTTTCTATACAATGGTCCCTGGGGAGATAGTTCATTGTAAGCCCATCAGCAACTCTGGCGTGCTTTTTGATAATTTATCTTATTCACATTACTTCCCAATTAAAGCCCCTCCCCACTCTTACAGATCTCCCCCCACCACCTCTACCATTCTCCTCAGCTCCTCTTTGGTTGGTGGTTCAAGTTATGCGAGTCTGCATGGGTCCGGGTTAGACTCTAGGTCTTCTTGCTGTATCCTTGACCCCTCCAGCTTATTTAGTTTTATCCGCCATTCTCACACAAGACTCTCTGAGTTCCACCTGATGTTTGTCTGTGGGTTTCTGTATCTGTTTCCATCTGCTGCTGGATGAAGCCTCTCAGGGACAGTTCTGCTAGGTTCCTGTCTGCAGACATAGCAGAGTATCATTAACAGTTAAACAATTAGTTCTGTCACATGGGATGGGTCTCAAGTTAGGGCAGTTATTGGTTGACCATTCCAGCTTTATCCCTGTGCGTCTTGCAGGATGGAACAATTGGGGTTGAAGGTCTTGCAAATGGGTTTATTTCCTCCCCCTTCTGTTAAAAGTCCTACCTGGCTTCAGGAGGTGGCCATTACAGTCTCAATATCCCCTGCTGGTAGGAATCTTAGCTAGGGTCACCCCCGTAGACTATCATAGCCTTCCCGATCCAGGTTTCCAGTTGGTTCCAGAGATCCCCACACATGGATTTCTATTACCACTGGCAGCCCTCTCCTTCTCAACCTCACCCAACAACTCATCCCTATCCTTATACCCCTCCTCATCCCATCTTCTCCCAGTTCTCTCTCTCCACCCAGTTCTGAAGATCATTTTGTTTCTGTTTCTGAGTGAAATTCATACATCCTCTCTTGTGTCATCCTTATTATCCAGTTTCTTCTGGTCTGCAGTTTGTATCATGGTTATATTGTACTTTATGGCTAATGTCCAATTATAAGCAAAACATACCATCTGTATCTTTCTGGGTCTGTGTTACCTCACTTAGCATGATGTTCTCAAGCATGGTTAAAGTTAAAGAAGCAAAGACACTTGCCCCCCCCAAAAAAAAACAAAGTCTACACAGCATCCTAGAAAAATAGAAAACTTAGCCATTGCTATGTTTGAGCCACATGGTAACTTTCATTTTATTATTAATATTGTGTTACTTTTAAAGAATTAGTTTATTTAAATTGTGTGTGTATGCTTATGCTTAGGTACATGTAAGTGCAGAGACCTTAAAGTCCGGAAGTGTTTGTTGGAATCCCTGAAGCTGAAGTTTTGGGAGACTGGGAGCTGCCTGAACTGGGCACTAGAATAGAATCCAGGTAATCTGGAATTAGGTCCTTAGAACCACTGAGCCACCTTTCCAGTCTTTTGAACAGCATCTCACCAACCTTGATTTGTATTCATTTACAAAACTGTCAGGGGATGCCTAATTCTTGGTCATTTATGAGTCCCCACCACCACCACCAAAGTCCCAGTTGGTGACAGTTACATTTCAGTCTCCAGGGAAGAAAATAATGGAGGACACTCCTCAATTGCCCAGTAAAATATAGTTTTATTTAGTCATAAAGGCTCACTTAATACTTCAAGGAAGAACATTAAATCACCTACCAGTTTCTTTAAATAATGAGCATACTAATTAATATTAGTGCGGCTGATACATGGTAAATATTTTAGAAGGAATTAATTTGTTACCTGTCATAATCTTATGTATTCTGTTATGGGATAAATCACTTCAAAAGGTTAAGTGTGAACTGGGAGTAGTTTGTGAATATTTGCAAACAATTTATCTCACATAATAGTCCAAAAATAATTTGTGATTTATATGTTACCACATACTTGGGATATTCTGTTTCCCATAAATATCTGAATTCCTGGAAATTTATTTAAATGCTACTGGAATTGATAAATTCCAGTTTATTACAACTGTAAAGAATGGGGAAGGCTCAGGAAGATTTTACCTATTTGTTTTCATTTTGTTTTGGTGAGTTGTTTAGAGGGGGTGAGTATTAATGCTTAGATTGCTGAATATCAATCATCATGAGTAATTTATAAAACCAAATGAAGGCTATTTCAGAATAATGCTTTTGGAAATGGACATCTATGCATTTTTCAAAGGGCATGAGTTTGGGAGGAAGATGAGTTGGAGCAACTTCTGGGGAAAAGGAAGGAGAAAATTGGTGTAAGATATAGTCAATTTCAGCATCTCAGTGTAGGAGAATTTCAAGAATATGAAAATTATTTTAGGAAAGAAGGTATTTTCTAGGAGAAAACTCAATGTTCTCTTTTCAAAATCACTTCATAAAATTTCATTACAGCATAAAAGATTCAAAACAAAACAATATTACTCCACAATTTCCATCACACCACTTTTGAAAATGTTTTTAATTTTACTTTAACATATATATATAATATATATATATATATATGTGTGTGTGTGTGTGTGTGTGTGTGTGTGTGTGTGTTATCTGCATGTATGTCTGTCCACAGAGGTCAGAAGAACGTTGCCATGTGGAACTGAACCTGGGATTGAACCAGGATCCTCTGGAAGAACATCCAGTATTATTAACCACTCCCCAACCCTGTGAATTACTTCCTTATGATATTATCTTAAACTCATTTTATGTAATTTTTAAAAACAAATTGCCATCATCATAGCACTTTTGAATGATAGCAATCTTTCTTGTGGGTATCTGAGTTTTCACACACACACACACACGCACACACACACGCACACGCACACACACGCACACGCACGCACAATTTCATATATACCATTAAAATAATACAGAAAATCTCAAACAAGCAAGTGTCACCAGAGAAGATGTACATCACTAAGATTTGGACAGATATCTCCCAGTTTATGATTTTTTTTAATGAACTGTATTTTATTTATTTTTCCCATTGGAGAGCTGGTCTTCCCCTAGGGAAAATTCTGATTCATAGTCTGAGGTCCCCTAAGAAAAAACTAGCAAATTATAAAGTGCAGTGTGTGAGAGGTTTTTTAATTTTGACATTTTTAGTTGCAATCTGTATTTAGGGATATATTTCTATTACCATCAATTGCTTCCATATACCTTTATTTTAAAGATATTTCTATTTATACTTTGAAAATATTTGCATGTGTACAATGTATATTGATCAGATCCATTTGCTAGTGGCTTCCTCCAGCTGCTCCTGGTGCCCTCAACACAATCTCCAACGCATGTCCTCTATTTAAGAAATTTTTATTAAAAACACTTGAATTCCCTGAGTAATACTTATATGGTCTGGGGCACTGGCAACCTTCCACATCCTCTCCCCAAATGAGAGTGATTCTCTGTCCTCAAAAGCCATCAACTGCCAACAGTTCCTCCCCTAGTAACCAACTGACAATCGTTCCCCCTCTAGTTAGTGGCATACACTTTACTGTTTTGTTTTGTTTTTTTTTGTCCTTATCTTATCATACACTTTGCCTTTAATGTGTGATAATGCTCCACAAATTAGCATCATTAGGAGATACTAGGAATTGTGCCTTCAGTTTCCATCATTCTCATCTAGAAGGATCTGAAGACCAAATAGAGCCTCTGTTCCTTGATTTTTTTAATTTGTTTATTTGTTGTTGTTTTTTGTTTTTTGTTTTATCTTTGACTCTCAGATTTTTTTGAGGGGGTGAATTACCATTGATTCCACCCTTAGGAGATCTTCCCAGCCTTTGTTGTGTAGTTGTTGTTTTTATTGTTATTCAGTATATGCACTAATTTCACTAAGTAATAGGTAGTTGATCAAATCAAGACACAGTACATCATATTTTCTCAGTGATAGCATGACTGACATCTTGTGGTGGGCTTTCTTGCTCATTATTTACATGGTTTACAGTATCTGTCTCTTGTTAACATGACCAAGTATCTGACAAGAAAGAACATAAAGGAAGGAAGAGTTTACTCTCTTCAGGGTTTAGGTGGTGTCCTACTACTATATCTGTTGTGTGATAAAATAGCCCAATCAAGGCAGGGGTTTGTTTTGTCTTATAGGTCAAGAGTAGCATCATCACAATGGGGAGGTCAGGGAAGCAGAAGCATGGGATGGTTGGTCACTTTGCACCCACAGTCAAGAAGCAGAGGGTGATAAATATCTTTATTTATGCAGTCTAGTCTAGGATTTCATCTCAAGGGATGGTGCCACCCACAGTAGATAGATCTTCCCACCTCAACCTATCCAAGGTAATTCCCTCCTAAATTTACCCAGATGCAAATCTCCCAGATGATTCTACAGTTCATTGAATTGACTGAAATTAACCATCACAAGGATATAGACTGTCCTGCAGAGAAAGGCTGGTTGTGGGAGTGCGCAGGTGGGACCCTTCAATTCTCATCTTTGGCAGAGAGAAGGATGAAATAATAGCAAGTGTTGATAGGCTATAATCAAGGTTTACCCTAGTACCCTATTATCTCCAGCAAGGCTCAATCTCTTAAAGGTTCCATGGTCTTTCCAAACAGCATCAACCCTGTGTACCAAGAGTTCAGACACATGAATTTACTGGGAACATTTCACATTGAAACCACTACAATGAATACAGCCATTAAAATGTTTTTAGATGTAACTCTCCTCCAAGAAGCAAATAATCTGAAGCTGAGAACTCAGAAGCCACTGTCAGATGTAAGGAGACGTGTAAATAGAAGGAGATACTAAAAACACGCAAAATTGAGAAGTCAAAAAGAGCCTTACAGTAAACCTTTTTTGGCCCATCTGCTGCACTTCTGCTTTTGCACAGCTTACAAATGCCTTAAAACAACACACTCCCCAAAACTACCACATATGGAGAGATGCGGCACCCTTGTTGTGAGCCATGTGGCTGATTCACCTGAGAGATGCTGGCTGTGACTTTCTTCCTTTTTTCTATTCATTCATGCATGCAAGCATATCTACATGATGTGTTTGTGTGATCTCATGGACCACAGAGAGCTTGTGGAGGTCAGAGGACAACTTAGTGTAAAGAGAATTTCCTCCTCCTATATTTATGGAGATTCTAGGGCTCAAATGCAGGTCATCAGGCTTGAGCAGCAAGGCTTATTACCTGCTAAGCCATCTCACTGGCCTCTGTTACAGACTTTCTTTATTCACAAATGAAGGATTATTATTTGTTGATTCTTTTGTAAAATAGGACAATATTACTCAAAAACAGCAGGCGTAACACACTGAGATACTGCTTAAATATAAAAAGCTTAAAACACTGGGGTTGACTGTAAAATAGATGAAAGTGAGATTATGTTTACAGGAATAAGCCAAGAACTAAAGGACAAATACAGTGTGATTCTCATTTGTCTGTGGAATCTAAACAGTGAGTCTCATAGCAGGTCAACACAGGATAGAGGTTGATAGACTCTGGAAAGGGGAATTAGTTGGAGGGACAGAAAGCAGCTCACTAATGGACATGACCACACAGAGGAGGAACTGGCTCTGATTTTCTTTCTTGCTTTTTATTGGCTCAGACACATTGTACTTGGTTCCAGACGGGCATTTTCACAGAATAGTGTACCTATTTTTAACATTTCCACTTGCCATTAGTCTCCTTGGTTCCTCAATGCACGTTTTGTTCTAGCTTCGTTTCACACATGCATTCATAATACATAGAGATACAAGTAAAAGGAAATGTAGGATTAGTGGACTGTAAGAGGAAGCCTCCTCCTTGGTTAAGCTAAAGGTTGAAGCCCTGGAGATCCTGAAGGGATCATAGGAACTTTGCCTGCTCCTGACACCAGGTGGGAAACATGCTGCTGGCAGGAAACAGATTGGAACTTCAACTGGTTGAAGTCCTTATGGAACTTCTGCACAAACTACAGACACATCTACCATATCACCAACTGTTTCAACTTCTGAGTGTTTACTAAAGGTTTCAACATCATCATATCACACGGATGCCTGCACAGCAAAACTCACATCAATACTCACAACAGTCAAGCAGTGGAAAAACTTAGTTACACAGCAGAAAAGGAATGGATAAATACAGTCTGGTATACGTAAAGGTTAGAATGACATTAGGTCATTTTTAAGGAAATGCATGTAACTCAAGTGCATTAAGCAAATAAGTCAGACTCAGAAATACAAATATCAAATGTTTTCTTATGGGTTATGGGTCCGGAGTCTGCTCTGACACAGGGCCTGGCCTCTTGGGGAGGTAGAACTTTGTGTTTATCCTATGCCGTCCCCGGGTGGGGGTGCTGGGATGGAGGGAAGAGCCAAGGCACTCCTCGGGGTAGAAAAGCACTCTGAGGAGTGAGAAAGCCTGAGCTGGTTCTGGGGCCTGCGATGAGGCCAGAACCATGGGGATATCCAAGCTCTACTGGGAGTCACAGAAGAGCAAAGAAAAAAAGTCCAGGGGACACAGGCTGCATCTGACCAGGGGCTGCAGGGGGGAAAGAGGGAGCTAAGGCTCGTCCAAGTAGAGAAAGTCCTTGGCTTGACAGGCATCAGGCTTGGTGGTAGTTGCGGCTGGGAGTGCAGAGAGGTCTTCTACAAGAGACTAGACTGTGGCTCTGTAGAGGATAGCCTTCTCCATTGCTCACCACTGCAGATCTTAATAAAAAGAGACAGTCTATCGTTTCAAACCATTTATTGTCACAGTGGAAGATGGATGAGTCAAATCATACCCCACTTCTCAGAGTGGATCTGAAATTAGTACCTTTTGCAAAGAGGAATGCCTGGGTAGGGAATCTTAAATGGCAATGTCCTCCAGACCTCTAAGTACCTCATTAGCATGGAGATCTGTCTTGTGCCTAAGTGGCCTGTGGATTTTTCCTATTGTCTTGGTCTGAGATGTTAGGGATGCCTCATCCACATTGCCCTTATGTGACTGATGGCCACAAATCTACAGGGGAGGGGATGGGGTGGGGTGGATTGAGACTACCAGTAGTATGTTCCCTTTTCTTGCATCTCATCCAATGTATGTTTCTTAATGCTTGTTGTTCTAACTGGTGTGAGAAGAAATCTCCTGAAGATTTTCAAGTTTTGTTGAATATAGGTTTTTGTAGTAAGATCTGATGATTTTTTGAATTTCCTCTGAATCTGTTGTTATGTCTCCCTTTTCATTTCTGATTTTGTTAATTTGGACGCACTCTCTGTGTCCTCTCGTTAGTCTGGCTAAGGGTTTATCTATCTTGTTGATTTTCTCAAAGAACCAACTTTTGGTTCTGTTGATTCTTTCTATGGTCCTTTTTGTTTCTACTTGGTTGATTTCAGCTCTGAGTTTGATTATTTCCTGCCTTCTACTCCTCCTGGGTGTATTTGCTTCTTTTTGTTCTAGATCTTTTAGGTGTGCTGTCAAGCTGCTGACATATGCTCTTTCCTGTTTCTTTCTGCAGGCACTCAGCGCTATGAGTTTTCCTCTTAGCACAGCTTTCATTGTGTCCCATAAGTTTGGGTATGTTGTACCTTCATTTTCATTAAATTCTAAAAAGTTTTTAATTTCTTTCTTTATTTCTTCCTTGACCAGGTTATCATTGAGTAGAGCATTGTTCAATTTCCAAGTATATGTGGACATTCTTCCTTGATTGTTATTGAAGACCAGTTTTAGGCCGTGGTGGTCCGATAGCACGCATGGGATTATTTCTATCTTTCTGTACCTGTTGAGGCCCGTTTTTTGACCAATTATATGGTCAATTTTGGAGAAAGTACCATGAGGAGCTGAGAAGAAGGTATATCCTTTTGCTTTAGGATAGAATGTTGTATAAATATCCGTTAGGTCCATTTGGCTCATGACTTCTCTTAGTCTGTCTACATCTCTGTTTAATTTCTGTTTCCATGATCTGTCCATTGATGAGAGTGGGGTGTTGAAATCTCCCACTATTATTGTGTGAGGTCCAATGTGTGTTTTGAGCTTTAATAAGGTTTCTTTTACATATGTAGGTGCCCTTGTATTTGGGGCATAAATATTTAGGATTGAGAGTTCATCTTGGTGGATTTTTCTTTGATGAATATGTAGTGTCCTTCCTTATCTTTTTTGATGACTTTTAGTTGAAAACTGATTTTATTTGATATTAGAATGGCTACTCCAGCTTGCTTCTTCTGACCATTTGCTTGGAAAGTTGTTTTCCAGCCTTTCACTCTGAGGTAGTGTCTGTCTTTGTCTCTGAAGTGTGTTTCCTGTAGGCAGCAGAATGCAGGGTCCTCGTTGCGTATCCAGTTTGTTAATCTATTTCTTTTTATTGGGGAGTTGAGGCCATTGATGTTGAGAGATATTAAGGAATAGTGGTTATTGCTTCCCGTTATATTCATATTTGGATGTGAGGTTATGTTTGTGTGCTTTCATTCTCTTTGTTTTGTTGCCAAGACGATTAGTTTCTTGCTTCTTCTAGGGTATAGCTTGCCTCCTTATGTTGGGCTTTACCATTTATTATCCTTTGTAGTGCTGGATTTGTAGAAAGATATTGTGTAAATTTGGTTTTGTCGTGGAATATCTTGGTTTCTCCATCTATGTTAATTGAGAGTTTTGCAGGATACAGTAACCTGGGCTGGCATTTGTGTTCTCTTAGGGTCTGTATGACATCAGTCCAGGATCTTCTGGCCTTCATAGTTTCTGGCGAGAAGTCTGGTGTGATTCTGATAGGTCTGCCTTTATATGTTACTTGACCTTTTTCCCTTACTGCTTTTAATATTCTTTCTTTATTTTGTGCATTTGGTGTTTTGACTATTATGTGACGGGAGGTGTTTCTTTTCTGGTCCAATCTATTTGGAGTTCTGTAGGCATCTTGTATGCCTATGGGTATCTCTTTTTTTAGGCTAGGGACGTTTTCTTCTATGATTTTGTTGAAGATATTTACTGGTCCTTTGAGCTGGGAGTCTTCACTCTCTTCTATGCCTGAGGATCCAGCTATACCTCTCTTGGGCATATACCCAAAAGATGCCCCAACATATAAAAGAGACACGTGCTCCACTATGTTCATTGCAGCCTTATTTATAATAGCCAGAAGCTGGAAAGAACCCAGATGCCCTTCAACAGAGGAATGGATACAGAAAATGTGGTACATCTACACAATGGAATATTACTCAGCTATCAAAAACAACGACTTTATGAAATTCGTAGGCAAATGGCTGGAACTGGAAAATATCATCCTGAGTGAGCTAACCCAAACACAGAAAGACATACATGGTATGCACTCACTGATAAGTGGCTATTAGCCCAAATGCTTGAATTACCCTAAATGCCTAGAACAAATGAAACTCAAGACAGATGATCAAAATGTGAATGGTTCACTCCTTCTTTAAAAGGGGAACAAGAATACCCTTGGCAGGGAAGAGAGAGGCAAAGATTAAAACAGAGACTGAAGGAACACCCATTCAGAGTCTGCCCCACATGTGGCCCATGCATATACAGCCATCCAATTAGACAAGATGGATGAAGCCAGAAGTGCAGACCGACAAGAGCTGGATGTAGATCGCTCCTGAGAGACACAGCCAGAATACAGCAAATACAGAGGCGAATACCAGCAGCAAACCACTGAACTGAGAATAGGACCACCGTTGAAGGAATCAGAGAAAGAACTGGAAGAGCTTGAAGGGGCTCGAGACCCCATATGTACAACAATGCCAAGCAACCAGAGCTTCCAGGGACTAAGCCACTACCTAAAGACTATACATGGACTGACCCTGGACTCTGACCTCATAGGTAGCAATGAATATCCTAGTAAGAGCACCAGTGGAAGGGGAAGCCCTGGGTCCTGCTAAGACTGAACCCCCAGTGAACTAGACTGTTGTGGGGAGGGGGACAATGGGGGGAGGGTGGCGAGGGGAACACCGATAAGAAAGCGGAGGGGGGAGGGGTATGTTTGCCCAGAAACTGGGAAAGGGAATAACACTCGAAATGTATATAAGAAATACTCAAGTTAATAATAAAAAAAAAGGAAAAAAAAAGAAATCTCATTGTCTTTTAATTTGTACTTTTCTGAAATGTAGCTCTGGTTTTCTATAGCCTAGTAGGACACTGCTGTTTACAGAATTGTATGACATATTTTGAAATTACTAAAAAGTTCCCAACACATGAATGTGACTAATGTCTGAAGAGATAGAAGTGTTTATAGCCTTGATTTCATTTGTATGTGCTTTGTGTACAGATCATATTTTAAAATGTAGCTTTGAAAGATTGATATCAATAATAATTTTGTTAATTAGAACTTAATTTTGCTTTGCAAAGAAAATACATAGACTGAACCAAAACATATTCAATCCGTTCACACATACATTCATGCATTCAACAGGGCCAGGTTAGGTGTGGGTGTTGGTGATACAATTCTAAGCAGAAATGCTCTTTGTCTTCACAGAAATTAGAGTTTAGGAATGAAAAATAAAACTCCTTAAGTAACCTACATAATTTATAAAGACTACAAATAAATGTTTATTCATAAACAGTGAGCTCTTGTGAGAAAAATACCCATAGGCTTGCAGGTATGACTGAGGCCAAGCTTTAGAAACTGAAGTTTTTTACTCCTATTCCATACTGTATATAAGCAAGATAACGGTGTAATATTTATCCTATCATTTCCATTTGTTTTAATACTTTAAAACTATAAAACTTTACCGAATAGTGACTTTTTTTGACAGAAGCAGCAGAAAGAAAGAAAACTATCCAAAGGGCCCAACCAAACACTACTAACTCCAATTTGTATCCATCTTATCTTAGCCTTGTCCTCAGGCTAAACTCAGAAACTGGAAAACAAACAAAGAAACAAACAAGCAAGTAAACAACATGTTCAGGAATCAAGACACCCCCTAGAAACAACCACAACTTTCCTAATACCAACTACTTCGCACTTAGTGACAGCGAATTGGCTCTTTCTTCAGAGAAAAATACCTAATGTTCAAGATGTCTCAAAGTAGATTGCTCAAGTTAGCCACAAGTGTCCATAACTAGCTGAAATCATTGTTAGGCAATAGAAATGCACCAAGATTTACTTTCTTAAATGTTAACCAACCATGTAGCTGCCAAGTTGGAAAGTAACTCACCCTGCTGAAAACATAATAAAAAGACAAGATTTCACTAGCTGGGACCTTCCACACCGATCAACTGTGGTGGAGAGGGTGGATGGTCTGAGCTCAAGCTTGAATACTCTGCTTTTGCATGTGAGTTGGACTAAGTGGTCTCTGGTGGTCTGTGGGGACCCTGCAATCTGAGCCTAATACTATCCAAGTGTTTTTAATTTTAACTTTTTATTGCATTTATGTTTTTTTGTGTGTATTTATCTTTTTTGTTTATTTCTGTGAACAGGGTCATACCCATAGCATGACATCCCTGTTTAGGTCAGTGGATAACTTATTGGAATCCTTTTCTCTTATCACGAGGTTCTCTGGAGACCACACATCAGATGTGGTAGTGGGCACCTTGACCCTCTGATCCATCTTGCTATCCCAATTCTCATTCTTTTAAAAGCAAAACTCTCAACAAACTAATTATTCATATAAATATAAAAAGAATGTGTTTGTATAGACAGAATATTGGTTAGATAGTGTGGTTCACACCTTTAATTCCAGTACTATGAAGATAGATAAAAGAGAATCAGGGGTTAAAGGCCAGACTATGCTATGTACTATAGTATATTGTATGATACCATACTATACTATACTATAGCAAACTATCATCTCAAAATAATTAACAATAATAATAATAATAATAATAATAATAATAATAATAATAATAAAGAAATAACATCAGAGC
The DNA here is from genome assembly GCF_021556685.1 of Rattus norvegicus. Classification (NCBI taxonomy): domain Eukaryota; kingdom Metazoa; phylum Chordata; class Mammalia; order Rodentia; family Muridae; genus Rattus; species Rattus norvegicus. The sequence goes on along the minus strand of NC_141537.1, from coordinate 114,562,453 downwards.
TGTAATTCATGTGAACTTAAAAATGTTTTGTTTCGTTCTTTGAATTTATTTCTCGACCTTTGTCACATCCTACCCTGTCCCTTGTCCTCCTTCTCTGTTTGATCTTTCATCCACATTAACTTGATTTTTGTTGAGTGACATTTATCCTCCTGTTCCCATCATCTCCCATAACTCTGCTGTTGCAGTGTTTCCTTTTACTCACTTGTGGGTTTAAATGAAAGATTACTACTTTTAGTTTTGGAGTTCAGTCTGGGTTTTGTTTTTGTTTTTGTTTTTAGAACAAACCAGAGTAAAATCATATGGGAAAGAAAGAAAAATCCTGTCACCTACAGGGTAACAAGGTGGTCCTACACATCAAGTTTCTGCTTTCAGGTAGCGCTAAAGAAATGACCCAAGCTGTTGCCATGCCCAGAACTTAGAGATGACAAATATAATTCATTTAACTGTCATACATAACCACTTGGTTAACTTTCTTAATAATTAGAAAATTGTTTAGAAAAGAGAAGATCTCAGATTATGTTCTGGTCCATGGCCCCAGTGCTTTCCTTTAGTAGCAGACTAAGAATAGTTTTAGTCATTCTCATAATGCTGTAACCACTTTTCCACCAATAATATCTGTGTATACAGAAGTTGATTTTTTGATACAATACTAGCACAATTATATATTTTGTGTTTATTTCATTGTTGAGGGGAATTTTTTCATATTTGGCCAGTTTTATCTGTGTAAGTGCTAAGCCAGCTCTGTTACAGCGATCTGGTTATTGTTCTATACTGGGGCTTCCCAGGCTCACTTCTCTCAGAATGCTGATAGGAATCTGTCACTGTCCCTTGAGTGACATAGCTGCTTTATATTTGCCTCATTCTGGAAATAGCAGCAGGTTAGCTAAGACTGGGATCAAAGTCATCTCATCCACTATGTATCTTATTAGTATCCCTGTTCCTTGGAATTTTGAGAGTATCAGGGATCTGGATATTCAAAGACATCATTTCACTGCCCAGTCTTCTTTAAGTATTGCTATATATTTAGACTGCAGTACAACGCCATTTGAATGACAGAACCCTAATTGCAAGATATTAGATCATCACTTGTAGCAAGTGGACAAGCATATAAAGGATTCCAGATCAATATCATGTGCTCATTCAAGACAGCCACATTCATATAGCCAAAGTCCTGCTATAAAAGTCTGGCATGGCATTGGTGGGGACAGAATGACAAGGTTCCTGTTCCTAGAACAGGGCTTGCAGGTGTGAGCGTCCATGACTCTGGCTGCTGTGGGCATAAGTCTTGTTTGCATAATATTGTACATATTTTACATTCCTCCAAGGAATGTCCTCCCTGTTAATGTTAATGATTCCATGATAATCTGAGACAGCATGAGTCCAGGAGGAGAAGGTGAAGGCAATGTCTTAGCAAAATGGTAAAGACTTTAACCTTCAAGACAGCTATTAAGGCTATGGAAAAGAACTCTTAAAAACATGAGTTCAAAAATAAATAATTTGTCAACTATGCAAAATATAAGGATATAATATGTATGATACGAGAGACTTTATGAATCAAAAGGAATAGAGGGAGCTACACTATGAGCCATCTTGTCAGAAAAATACTAAGGAAGAAGATAAAGAGATTTGGGGAGTAGTGATCTCAGAGATCCCAATCAGCTAAGTTGTTTGTTTGTTTGTTTGTTTATTCTTACAAAGGCAGACAAATTCCTGAGTTTAGGGTCACTTCCTGAAAGAGAGCAAGGTTAGGCCCAGGTGTGGTAGACATGGACTGGACCCCATCAGCTGGTTTAGCACCTGTACTTAAGTGAGGTGGGCAGGTCTCTGGATTCCTTTGCAATGTTCAAATGGGTGCTTGCAGTCTCCTAAGAATCAAAGGTCTTGGGTCTTGGGATCCTGATTCATAGGATTATCAAAAGGGAACCTGGAATGAATAAATGAGTTGATAAGTAAATAAAACACTGGCTTTTGGTATGCAAGAGATGAACAAATAAACCTTGATAGAGGTTCTTTAGAATTTTCTCTAGCTAGAACTGAGTTGTCTGAAGATCTCTGGAGAACAAACACAAATCTTCAAGAATTTTTTTTTCCTAACGAGATGTCTGATTTTCATCTGAAAAATCCATGGAGAGTGAACGCAACTCTTTTAGAATTTTTTATTTTGTCTTTCTGAAATCCAAGAATTACTTTTAGAGATTTTTTAACAGGATTTCTGACTTGGTTGGAAAATCCAGGAATCTTTTATTGCAGCTTTTCTGACATTGGTCAAAAAACCCCTGAGCTATCCAGAGAGATTTTAAAATGTTTACCTGCAGAGTGAGTTGTCTCCAGCAGAAAGCTACCTCCCTCAATCAGTTTTTAGAATAGCAAGAAAAAGATGTCTAGTGCAGAGCAGAACAGAGAGAGAGAGAGAGAGAGAGAGAGAGAGAGAGAGAGAGAGAGAGAGAAGGAGGAGGAGGAGGAGGAGGAGGAAGAAGAAGAAGAAAAAGAAGAAGAAGAAGAAGAAGAAGAAGAAGAAGAAGAAGAAGAAAAGAAGAAGAAGAAGAAGAAGAAAAGAAGAAGAAGAAGAAGAAGAAGAAGAAGAAGAAGAAGAAGAAGAAGAAGAAGAAGAAGAAGAAGAAGAAGAAGAAAAGAGGAGGGCAGAGCAATATCTGGAAAGCTATTTCATCAGATCATGGGCAGCATCTTGTAAGGCATGATTTGACTTTGAGTCACTTGGTTTTGCTGCTCCCAAACACCCCTTTCTCTCAGGAACCCCTCTCCAAGGTAAGGCCTGTCTTTTGCAGAAGTAATTAGACATATTAATCACATTCAGACAGCATGCACCAGGTCCTTTGCTAAGTATTTTAGATAACAACTTCAATGTTCTGGTGAGTTTGAATTAGACTTTGCACTGGGATATTCAATACTTGTGTCCATGCATGTGTTGGCAAATATGGTTCAAGTTTCGCTTTAGTCGTATTGTTGTTGTGATAAAACATCTTTACCAAAGCAATTTTAAAGGAGAAAGGGTTTACTCAGCTTACACTTCCAGGCTACAATGTGTCACTGCAGGGAAATCAAAGCAGATAATCACATCCCCAGCCAAGAACAAAGTTTAATGGATGCCTGTTTGTTAGTGCCTGGCCTGCATCCTACATGCTGTCCAGGACTCCTTCCCAAGGAATGCTGATGCCTTCAGTGAAATGGGTCTTCCCATACCAATTGACTTATTCTAAACAATCTCCCAGAAACACATCCATGAGCCAACCTGATTTGGAAGATCCTTCCTTGGAAGAAGAATCTACTGGCTCTACATTGCATCAAACTGACAAGTCAAGCTGCCTTGACAAAAGACCCATCACCCATTAGTTGCTTTGAGCTCTACAAACAGAGCTGTTACAACAAGTCTGTGCCTCTTTAGATCTCTGGGCAACAGCTGATGGCATAGGATTTTAGCTGTAACAAGAAGACCAGTAGCATTCATGGTGGTAACTGTCCCAACATTCTGAGTTCCTGAGCACCTAGTGATGAGCAGTTGCTCCGTCAGGGCACAGTGAATATGGCACATGGATGAGAAACCCAACTCAAGCCGATAGAAGCCATTGAGATTGGTAACTTACTAGGTCCTGCATGAACTTAGCCTTTACATGCAAATAGAAGTTATCATGAACATGGAGAACAAATCAGTAGGTAGAAAACAGACAACCCCAAGTCAATTATCAGTAGCCCTTGTACACTCATATGCACCTTGAATACTAATGAGCTAGCCATCTCTTCTAAGAACAAGCTTTTCACTACCATTGGTAAACGTAAAGCCATATTGCTTTCATTATGACATTTGCTATTTTACTCGCTAACTGGCAGATGATAGACAATGCATGTTACTATTACTTAATGCCCCTTTTTAATATTCTATGAATGAAACACATCTGATGAGGCAAGCTACTCCCTACTGTGCCCAGACCCTTCTGAAATAATTTCTGTCTCTTGTCCTTTCTTGTCTGTCTTTTTCATTAAGGAAAAGAAAAACCCTCCAAAACAGAATTAAGGCTTCAGTCATTAGGTGTTCTTTGCCTGATTATAAGAGGGGGTAGTCAAAGTGCTGTCATCAATGACTCAGTGAACCCGATGCCTTCTGAAAATCTTCCAAATCTCCCTAATATGCTACCCTAACTGTGGTCAATATGTCCAAGGTTACATGTGTACAAAGTAATCCCCCTTGATCCCAGAGGATTCCCTCCAAGGCCCTCACTGTGACCCATATACAGAAGTGAACCCCAAGAGTCTTCTGCTTAGCTCATTCTAATGGTAGATTTAGATCTTAACAACCTGAGCATACAAATTTTTGGTTTATTTTTGAGTTGAGAACTTTTATTTCCTCTTAAGGAAAGCCCTTCTCTTTGAAATAGCTGATTCCCTTCCATAGAATAACTAAATCATTGTCCCATTATTAAGTAAAATAATTGTCAGTAGAATAAAAACTGCAATATACCAAAAATATGAAATCAAAAATGGCTGCTAAATTATAAATTTATGGGTAGTTTTACAACATGAATACACTAGAAAGAAGGAAGAATTCATGTTTTCGACAGAATGGAGCAAGATTACAAGGTATAATGCAGCAGAGCACATTGGGCAACTGAAAATATGAAATTACATATTTCTAGATTTTTCCATTTCATATTTTCTAAATCATAGCAAGTGAACCTTGAAATCTTGGGAGCTACAGAATACTTTTGAAGTCTTTCCTGTTAGTTTTTAAGAATAAAAAATGGGATCGCACTATATTATAGGAGACATTTATATACTGTAAATCTCTCACTGCTTTAACATTTATGAGTAGAATCAAAAACTGCAACTATAAACAACAATAACAATCAAGAAATATGTTCGAAATAAAAATATATAAACAATGAAAATGTAGAAAAGTGAAATAATTTTGAAGGATATCCTACTTTTTTTGGTATTCAGAGCGTCAAACTAAAGAACAGAAAAGGCAAACACTGATTGGTTCTTCAGTGTAGAATCTTGACGAATTCTCTGCCATTGGAGAACTAGAACTATATGAAACATGGTTTAGGAAATGTTAGTATATTGATTAGGTGAAGTTGTTGTTGTTGTTGTTGTTGTTGTTGTTGTTGTTGTTGTTGTCAGTTTGACACAGCTAACTAGAGTCATCTGGGAAAAGCAAACCTATGTTAAGAAAATATCTCCTTCATATCGACTGATAGGCAAGGCTGTGGGCCTTCTTTTGAACTAATGATTAACATGGGAGGGCTCAGCCAGCTGCGGCTGGTGCTTTACCTGGACACGATCGTCAGTCCTGAGGAGGATAAGAAAGCAAGCCCAGGCTGAGAAAGCAACAGAGAATAAACCAATAAACAGAATTTCTCTGGAGTCTTTGTTTCAGTTCTTTCCTCCAGATTCCTGATAAAAATTCCTTCCTTGATTTCACCTTATGTTGTACATTCTGAGGTGAAATAAGTCCTTTTCTCCACAACTTGCATTTTGTCAGTTTTATCACATCAATATGAAGAAAACTAATATAGATGCAAAGGTATCTAACATATTATCAGAGGCTTTAAAAATGTGTAAAAGTATAGAACTAAAATAATGATAAATATGAAAAGAAATATTTGAAAGTTTGCAGTACCTAACTGTATCTGTTTCATCTCCCAAATCATCATGATTTCTTTCCAACAACATTTACAATCCATCCATAATAAAAGTTACAAAAGATGATTGTTCACAGGCAAATTAAAGCTGGTTGAAATCTGCCACAGATAATTTAACATAACCTTACACTTTATGATTCGCTCATCCACCACCTTGAAGCAATCATGTTTGGCCTGGTATTTACAAAGTTGAGATACATTTGAATCATTCTCTTAAAAAATAGATTAAATCGAAGGGTTATAAATGTCTGACAAAATTTTTTTACAAAGAACAAATACTTGAAAAGGAAAATTATTTCAGCCATATAACCACTGATCAATATTTCCCAAATTTCTACATAGTGAATAGGAGGGAGTGGTATTTGAGCCAGCAGGAGTCAAATCCTCAGGGATCCAACTGTGCTGATTGATTGTAAAGAGCCAATGGCTTCAGATTGCTGGCTCATTAGCATAGGCACAGGTAAATTATCCTGCTCAGAAATAAGAACGAGGGCCTTGCTAACAGACACACACAAATTAAAGTCACAGGCCAGGCAAAGCAACTGATTTCATCTTGATGATATGTTACTAAACCACTTCTGTGGTTGCTGCAGAAGAAAATTCTAGTGCCAGGACAAGGATTCCCATGACCTGGCTCTACAGAGACACTTTTTAAAAGCATGTAGACTCCAAAAGGCTGAGTGTGCATTGAATTAATAACACTGAGATTTAATAAAGAAGAAAAACTGTCTTACAAGACTTCAGTGATTAAATGAGGAAAAAATGAAAGTGACCTTGGGTGCAAAGGTCATGCAGGGGTTTTGAGAGTAGAAAATCAGAAAGGACTATGGCTGGAAAGGACATTTGAACACAACAGTCAGAGGCACATGGTAGTGTTCACTTATCCTAGCATTGCACATTGGAGGCTGAGGAAATGAGAACTCAAGGGCCAACCTGGGCTGCATAGGATAACTTTGTTCCAACGGGAACAAAAAATTAAAAGCAATAGTATGGCATCACTGGATTTTGAAAATATTTAATACTTGAAGAAACTTTCATGAGGTTCTGACCCTAATCCTTGACACATCTGCATACTTTGTTGTGCGAATTAAATATTAGGAAGGAGATCTTATTAAGTTAATTTAGTAAGAATCATGCACTCTGTATTTGGTGACCCTCAACATCTGATCATGCTTTTTATTCTTCAGTATCATCAATATAAGTTTAGATTATGCTCATTGAACAGAAATTCTAGTGGATTAGCCTAGTGAGAAATGCTTCCCTGTCTATCTCTTTATATATGCATGTGTACAAACATACTACACTTGTCTTCAGCCATTTTGTGGGTTCTTACATTTTTCTTTTTTATTGGATATTTTTTAATTAACAACTCAAATGTTACTGGATTTCCTGGTTTCCCGTCTGTCCATAAACCCCCTATCCCATTCCCCCACTTCTTCTGTGAGGGTATTCCCCTCCCCCGAACACCCACCCCTTCCCACCTCCTCACCCTGACATTCCCCTACACTGAGCCTTGAGAGAACCAAGAGCTTCTCTTCCCATTGGTGCTCAACAAGGCCAACCTCTGCTACAATTGAATCTGGAGATATGGGTTTGTCCATGTGTATCCTTTGGTTAGTGGTTTAGTCCCTGGAAACTCTGGTTGGTTGATATTGTTGTTCTTATAGGGTTGCAAGGTCCTTCAGCTCCTTCAATCCCCTCTCTAACTCCTCCAGTGGGGAGCCCATTCTCAGTTCAATGGTTGACTGCTAGCATTTGCCTTTACATTTGTCGTGCTCTAACAGAGCTTCTCAGGAGACAGCTATATCAGCCTGCTGTCAGCATGTACTTGGCATCTGCAATATTGTCTGGGTTTGGTGACTGTATGTATATGGGCTGGATCCCAAGGTAGGGCAGTCTCTGAATGGCCATTCCTTCAATCGTTCCTGCAAACTTTGTCTCTCCATATTTCCTCCTATGAATATTTTTGTTCTCCCTTTTTTGTTGTTTTTTTTGTTTTTTTTTTGTTTTTTTTTTGTTTTTTGTTTTTGTTTTTGTTTTTTTTTTTTTGAGCTGAGAACCGAACCCAGGGCCTTGCGCTTGCTAGGCAAGTGCTCTACCACTGAGCTAAATCTCCAACCCTTGTTCTCCCTTTCAAGAAGAACTGAAGCATCCACACTAGGTCTTTCTTCTTCTTCTTCAGCTTTATGTGGACTGTGGATTACATCTTGGATAATTCGAGTTTTTGGGCATGCAGTGAGTGCATACCATGTGTCTTCTTTTGTGATTGGGTTACCTCACTCAGGGTGGTATTTTCTAGTTCCATCCATTTGCCTATGAATTTCATAAAGTCACTGTCTTTGATAGGTGAGTAGTACCCCATTGTGTAGATGTATCACATTTTCTGTATCCATTCCTCTGTTGAAGGGCATCTGGGTTCTTTCCAGCTTCTGGCTATTATAAATAAGGCTGCTATGAACATAGTGGAGCATGTGTTCTTGTTATATTTTGGAGCATCTTTTAGGTTTATGCCCAGGAGTGGTATAGCTGGGTCCTCAGGTAATGCAATGTCCAATTTTCCAAGGAACCTCCAGACTGATTTCCAGAATGGTTGTACCAGTCTACAATCCCACCAACAATGGAGGAGTGTTCCTCTTTCTCCACATCCTCGCCAGCATTAGCTGTCACCTGAGTTTTTGATCATGACCATTCTGATTGGTGTGAGTTGGAATCTCAGCATTGTTTTGATTTGCATTTCCCTGATGACTAAGGATGTTGAACATTTCTTTAGGTACTTCTCAGCCATTGGATATGCCTCAGCTGAGAATTCTTTGTTTAGCTCTATACCCTATTTTTAATAGGGTTGTTAGGCTCTCTGGAACCTAACTTCTTGATTTCTTTGTATATTTGGATATTAGCCCTCTGTCAGATGTAGGATTGGTAAAGATCTTTTCCCAATCTGTTGGTTGCCGTTTCGTCTTAATGACAGTGTCCTTTGCCTTAAAGAAGCTTTGCAGTTTTATGAGATCCCATTTGTCGATTCTTGATCTTAGAGCAATTTCTGTTCAAGAAATTTTCCCAAGTGCCCATGTGTTTGAGGTTTTCCCTCACTTTTTCTTCTATTAGGTTGAGTGTATCTGGTTTGATGTGGAGGTCCTTGATCTGCTTGGACTTGAGCTTTTTACAGGGTGATAAGAATGGATCGATCTGCATTCTTCTACATGCTGACCTCCAGTTGAACCAGCACCATTTGTTGAAAATGTTGTCTTTTTTCCGATGGGTTGTTTTAACTCCTTTGTCAAAGATCAAGTGTCCACAGGTGTGTGAGTTCATTTCTGGGTCTTCAATTCTATTCCATTGATATACCTACCTGTCTCTGTACCAATACCATACAGTTTTTTTCACTATTGCTCTGTAATACTACTTTAGGTCGGGGTGGGGGGGTTCTTCTTTCTCCTCCCCTTCTCCATACCTTTCTTTGACCTTTTCAACTCCCTAAAACTAGATAAGAGAGAAAAAAAGGATAGAGGGGAAATGAAAGAGAACCCTGAATAATGTCAGGGAATGAGAACAACTTTGTTACTAGATATTTCATGCTGGTTAGGGGCATCATATTCTTTGGGGCAAGTTTGATCTTCGATGGTCAGGATATCTATTTTCTTATTGTGGCTTCCTCTATGAGTATGACTACCTGACAAATTGTGACCACCACCACCACCAACAACAACAAATAACCAACCAACAATTCACACCAGCTCTCTGGGACCTAGTATTATATACCCTCTAAAGAGTCTCCAGAATGTCAAACACCACACAACTGCAGAAACTATCTGCAACTGGCAAAATCATGCCCCTGCTAGAGCACAAGACAAATCCTAGGCAGCCGCTATGGACAATATGAAGCAGACTCATATTTCACAACTGGAATTTGAATGAAAACATATTCGTATAATATTTCTGTGTTTTTTTAAGAAACTAAAACTCCAAAATTGCCAAAATTGTCCCTAAACCATTCTCATAGGCTCGGTGCTTGTGAGCAGTCATGTGTGTGTGTGTGTGTGTGTGTGTGTGTGTGTGTGTGTGTGTTTGTGTTAATGTATGCTTATGTATTCATATAAAACATAAGTCAACCTTAGATGTTACTCTGCAGTAGCTATTGGCTCATTGTTTGGGAGTGGGTGCAGCAGGGGGTAGAAAAAAACCTCTTGCAAGGACCTAGATCTATATCAGTTTTCAAGCAAGCTTCAGAGACCTGTACATCTTTACCTCCACAGCATTAGGATTATAAACTTGTACCATCCACTAAGGGGTTTTGTTGTGGTTGTTTAGCCTAATGGGGATTGAACTCACAGTCCTCATATTTGCCTGGTAAGCACTTAGTAAAATGCTGACTAGGCCATCTCAACTGGTCCCTAAACCCATGGTTTTCTTGTTCTGTTTTCATTTTTTATATCTAGGTCCTGTCCTTGCTTCTCAGTCATAAATTTCTACTTGATGTTGCATTCAGAGTTGTGTCCAATCTCTCTCCCAACTTGTAAAACTCAGTGGCTTAGAACAACATTCTAATTACTAGCAGTATGAGCTATGCCCAGGTCCATTCATTTGTAGCCTTTTCTCTTAGATGCTAATCAAAGTCAGACACTCTTTTCCCACTGTGTGTGCAGGAAAGAAAGGAGTACTCCCATTTCTTTTAAAAGGCAGTGACCACTCTGCTTCTCTTCAGCTTTATAGTGATGAGAACTCAATCTTGAGGCTTAGATCTGGCTTTCAATAGTTCTGTGAAGGTGGCCGGCTTTCCAGTGTTCCAAATGAAGTGACTGTGGACTGCTGAGGTGTAACATAGCCCCTACATTGAAGAACATATGAAAAGTTGGATATTTCCCAAAGCTCATCCACGCCAGGTGCTGGTAAATAATTGATTGGGCTTTGTTCATTAATATAGCCGGATCTATACTTTCTCAAGTCTCGACAGAGAGTTGGGGATACATATGCCCATGGGGTAGGCCTTTCAAAACAGTTTTTAGATTGACTCATCGAAACTGCAAATTTGCAAGGAGAGACTTCTCAGGACCATGCACAGGCTCTTTCACTCACTTTGCTCACCAGAACAATAACAGCCACAAAAGTAAGTTGTGATTTGCGATATATAAGTTTACCCATAAATAATGGAGCAGGGTAGTGAAGACGATCACCCCACTAATTCACCCATTTATAGGCATAAAGAGAGAAGTAAAATATTTTTGAATTGTTTGATATATTTGAAGGTGGTACCTCAGCATGGGCGCCATCTGACATATTCCGAGGTCTGAAAGGGATCAGGTAACACACAAATTGAGCCTTTCTCAAGGCTCATAGTCAGGATCCTATAGTCCCAGAAACATAGTCCTGGGAGATCAGGACTTATGGAAGCTAGCTCGACATGTATGTACCTGGGTGGTGATGCTAGGCCATGTCAGGACTGTAAGTAAGCAAGTGTTTCCACTTTTTGGCACCAAAAGAAGGAGGCTTCAGGACTCCCCCTCTGCCTATTGAACTGTAGGACTGTAGGGAAAAATAACAAGTCTGGCTAAGAAGTGATCTCCAGTCACATTAGCGTACAGTCATATCGTGGGTGAAGACAGCTCTGCTACAGTCAAACAGGGTTTTTTCACTCTATCAAAGTAATGTAATGTATCCTAACTGGAGCTAAAGTGTCTTTTTTAATTTTTTAAGATATTAGATATAAATATGGGAGAAGGATATTTGATATAAATATCATTGTGGAAAAGCTGGAGAGATGGCTCAGAGGGTAAAAGTGTTGGCTGCTCTTCCAGAGGACCTGAGTTTAACCCCAGTAACTACATGGAGACTCATAAACATCTATAATGAGAAAAAATATCATGGGAGAAATAAGCAGTGGATGGAAAATCCTGTATATACGTATAATACTCTCAGTATTTTTGTGTGCACTTAATTTCCATAGGAGTTTTCATTAAAAGCCTTTCACCATTGTTTGAATGCTACAGCAAAGTTACTCTTGTTTGGTTTCCGAAGCTCTGGTTCATCCTTCCACGTAAACTTTCTACTGAATCTAAAGTATATTTATCTCAGCCTTAACAGTCATCTATGACCCCTATTTGGTGGTAATCTATGCTCTGTATTCCCCATGACCATGTCCAAATTCTTTGGCACAGTGGCCTATGCATGGACCAATTCATAGTCTCAATAAATCTCCAGTTTCAGACTGTACTAGATCCCTTACTCAAGATAGTCTCACTCCTTGAGTAATTCATGCTCTTTCTTAGCTTTGGCCTGATTGTTGCTCTTAGTGACCTTCATGCAGTACTTCTCGTTCCTCCATTCTGCCAGTCCTTCCCCACTGTCATGCCTATGGTAGAAAACAATTGGTCACCTCCTTGTCTGCACAATTTTCCTGGTATAGTGTAATTCCTCATAGAACAGAGCTGATGAGCTGGGAGTACTATTAGTTATTAATAAAGATGCTTAGCTCAAATTTTATACCCTAAACAATATGACCTGTTTGACTTTTGTATATAGGAAAATAAACTTATTACACTTCTGCTGATACAGTAACTTCAGTTTTGGAAAGGAATGCTATTTATTCTATTTGAATCTCCCTTTTGTTAAAATTTTAGTTATCGCCAATCATTCAAAGTCTGAGACTTCAACCCTCAAGGACCAGCTAATTGTAAATCTTCTTAAGGAGAAACAGGTCCCCCAGAACAAGACTGCAGTTGTTGGGGTCGGTGCTTTTGGCATGGCTAGTGCCATCAGTATCTTAATGAAGGATTTGTCATATGAGCTTGCCTTTGTTGATGTCATGGAAGAGAAGCTAAAGGGAGAGATGATAAATCTCCAGCATGGCAACCTTTTCCTTAAAACACCAAATATTGTCTTCAGCAAAGACTATACTGTGACTGCAAACTCCAAGCTGGTCATTATCATAACCGGGGCCCATCAGCAAGAGGGAGAGAGCTAACTCAATTTGGTCCAGCAAAACATGAACCCCATCTTCAAGTTCATCATTCCCTACATTGTGAATGCTCACATTGCAAGTTGTTCATTGTCTCAAAGCCAGTGGATATCTTGACCTACAAGGTTTGGAAAATCAACGTCTTTCCCTAAAGCAGAGTTATTGGAAGTGGTTGCAATCTGGATTCAGCTTGGTTCCATTACCTGATGGGAGAAAGGCTGGGAGTTCACCCAATGAACTGTCATGGGTGGGTCCTAGGAGAGCCTGGTGATTCCAGTGTGCCTGTGTGGAGTAGTGTAAACATCGCTGACATCTCCCTAAAGTCTCTGAACTCAGAACTGGGCACAGATACAGACAAGGAGCAGTGGAAGGATGTTCACAAGCATGTATTGACAGTGCATACGAGGTGATCAAGCTGAAAGTTTACACGTCCTAGGCCATTGACCTCTCTTTGGCACACTTGGCTGAGAGCATAATGAAGAACCTTAGGCGGGGGCATCCCATTTCCATCATGACTAAGGGTCTCTATGGAATCAAAGATGATGTCTTCCTCATTGCCCCTTGTATCAATGGACAAAATAGAATCTCCGATATTGTGAAGGTGACACTGACTCCTGAGGAGGAGGCCCGACTGAAGAAGAGTGCAGATACCCTCTGGGGAATCCAGAAGGAGTTGCAATTCTAAAGTCTTTCCAGTGTCCTAGCACTTCACCGTCCAGGCTGCAGCACGGTTTCTATGGAGACCACACACTTCTCATCTGAGCTGTGGTTAGTCCAGATGTATTGACGTGGTCTGAGGAAAATCTCAGTTCCCACAGCTCTACCCTGCTGCTTGTGTACTTGTGTAGTGGTAACCTGGTTAGTTCCACTGTCTCCAAGAAACACTGCCAACTGTTTGCAGGCTTTGATTACCTTGGGAGCCTGCAGAATTGTTGCACTACTCACCCTCACCAACATGCCTAGGCCAATGAGTTCCCAGTTAATCATAACTTGGCTCCAGTGTGTAAGTCCATTATGCATATCTTGTACATAAATGTTGTACAGGATATTTTATGTATTATATGTGCTGTAGTATACATTGAAATATTATGTGAAATGTAAGATCTGGTTATGGATTTTGGGACCAACCACTCAAATGTCATGCCAATGGAAACACCAAATAAACCTTGAACAATGAAAAAAATTAGTTATTCATTTCAGAATTCACATACAATTCCTAGCATCTAAATGTTCTCCTCTCTACACTGTAAAATTTCAAGTTGTAAATTAAGCAACCATCAATCGTATCTGGTAGTGAACCCCACCAGCTGTATTAACAACCTACCTAGCTGGATAATTCACACTGGTGCAATAATGGTACAAAGGTCATGGTATTAACCAATCATTTTTCAGTTTCATTTAAGGTTCATTCTACAAGATAAAAACCATGCTTCACTCAAGAACCTGTAACTAGACAGGTGGGCCACAAGAATGAACCTATTTCTATATTTCTGCTAATCCATAAAAGTATTGAGGTGACTTCTAATGCCTATCTCATACATCAGAGAAACATCATTGTCATAGTAGATGAGATTAACACAGATAACCACAACTGATCAATGTACGAGAAAAAGTAAATGTATAGTGCTTTACTATAAATCAGACATCTATAACATACCCCTGCTTCCTAAGGCTCAGGAATCTATGGGGTAGAAGAAATAGGTATATTATAAAAGCCAAAGGAAGTGGAAACTTTTATGTATATAGCAGTCCAGTTGGATATATAAACTCACAGTTGTTGTGTCAGTATGCACAAGGCTTGTGAAGTTCAAGTCTAATATAACATGGAAGAAAGGTGTGTGCAAAGTCCTTCACCTGCTCAGGAACTACTGGTAGTTAAGTGCTTTCAGGAAAGGGAGAGTGATTTTTCTTTAAGCCTGTGGCCCCTAATAGGTCCACACCTATTAGGTGTGGCTACACACCTGTGTACAGGGAGTGCTAATGAGACTCCATGAATTCAGAAAATAAATAAGGGCACAAAGTTACGTGGTGAAGTGAATCTTTGAAGAAGTAAGGATAAAAATATAATATATCAAATTCTCAAACTTTGATAAAATGATTTAAAAAAAAAGAATGTCTTCAGTTTGGTTTAACCAAAATAGGAAATGAGACTTTAGATATGCAGTACACTGTGGACACAGATTTAAATACGTAGTTTAGATGAAAGATTAAATACCTATTTAGAACTGAATGTTCTCAGAAAGTTCCACTGGTGGTGTTAGTGTTTATGCCCACATTAATGGTCCTACTTCCCTTCCCTAGGTGAGCCCATTAACAGATGTAGAATGTATTCCCAAATGTTTCCTGTGGAAAGCAAAATCTACAGGTTCTCCATAGCTTTTATTTTGGAGAAGTATATTCCAAAATCTAATAATTTGGAAGTTCTGAATTAAACTGGGTTACTTACTAAAGAGCTTTTAATATATTAATGCAGTTGGGATATCTGCATGGAGTAGTAAAAAGTAATCATTTTTTAGCGTTACTTGACCTTGTATCCCTTTTGGTATAAGACATAGTGTGGGACTTGTACAAAATCAGCTTGGAACATTGTCTTGTTCTCAATGTCACAAGTCCTTTTAAATATTAAAATTGTCTAGAAAATGTAGCTAATTTACTTCCAGTATGATCTTAAGAAATACTTTAAAATCACATATAACTAAACCAGGAAATAAACAGTGTAATTTTCCTTATCAATGCATTCAGATTGTCTCAAATTTCCAAGGGGAATGTCTTTATTTCAGGTGATATCTTCTACAATGCACTTCTCTTAACTATATTTCTGTTTTGAAATCATATGGATTGCTCTAATGCAGTGCTTCTTAACCTTTCTTATCCTGTAACCCTCTAATACAGTTCTTCATGCTGTGGTGACCTCTCCAACCATAATATTATTTCATTGCTAATTGAAATTTTGCTACCGTTATGAATCATAATATAAATAGCTGATATGCAGGACATCTCATATTCGGTTCTGTGGAAGGATCCTTTGATTCCCCAAACTGGTCATGACCCACAGGTTAAGAACCACTGTTCTAATAGGTACTGAAGCTCTTTGCTTGTTTATCTGTTTTTGCTTTACTGATTGCTATGAATTGAATTGTGTTCTAAAATCTCTGTATTGAAGTTTGTAACTCCTATGTAGAGACAGGACTTCTAAGGAGGCAGTTAAGGTTAAATGATTTCCTGGGGGTGGAGATGTGATTACTGAGAGAAGACATGAGCAGTGTCTCTTCTTTTTGCCTTCCCAGTGGGGACTCTAAGAAAAGGTACTTGTCAGCAACCAGGAGGAAAGCCAGCATCAGAAACCAGGATGCAGGAACCTTGACTTTGGACTGCCTGGCAATGGCAAAATACATGTGTGCTTTTCAGGATTATATATTTTGTTAGGGCAGTCAGAGCTGATTGGCACACTTGCTTGACTAAATCTTTATCTCAGGGTTAGCTGAGGAGGATTTCACTTTATTATCTAAAATCAAAACAGAATCTCCCTAGATACAAGCGAACTCAAGGATTCTGATAGTGTGAATGTTTTTCTTCCCAGAGAATACTCCTCATCTGACTCTTGGTTTAAAAATAATAATAATTTAAGAACCTTTTTTAATCTGCACTGAGCTAGAATCATGCTATTTTTATGCAGTTTATATCATTTTGAATGAACAGATAAAGTTAATATGAGAGGCCTTACTTCTTGTGTTTTTCTTTATTATGTTGTGTGCACATGTGGGCATAGGACAAGTTCAACCATTGTGACTCCGATATTCTTCACCTTATTTTTGACTGAGACAAGTCTTTTCACTGTCCCAAACTTACTAGTTATACTAAGCTGGTTGACATTGAGCCCCAGAGAAAAAGAAGACTTTACCTTCACAGACATGGGATTATTAAGAAAGAATAAAATATCACACCTGGCTTTGGATATGGATACTTCAGGATCCAACTCAGGTGTTAAAACTTGGAATATTTGCCTTTGGTTCTTGCTATGGTTTTCCTGTGATGGACTGTGAAATAGAAGATGAAATAGCCCTTCCTTCCCCAAGCTCTTTTTGGCCAGGTTTAAATAACAGCAAACTAGGTTAGCCCCTAAAATCCTCTTTCACATCAAGTCTGCCATCTTGGATAACACCAATGAATATGCTAAACTGGATGCCCATGACTCCTCAACCTTAGCAAAGAACTATAGGCAATTGAGGAAGAATGTGAGTGGGAGAGGTGGTATTCCCTAGAGAAGAACACACCAACTGGTTGTCCAACGCCAAACTGTCAGCTCTGAAAACATATGGACGGAACAGGTTATATTTGTGAATATGCATATATAGACATATACATATATATATATATATATATATATATATATATGCAATAACAATGAAAAACGAGACCATGAATTTTAAGGAAAGCAGAGAGGACTATATGAGAGGTACAGAAGGAGAAAAGGATAGAAATAAATTCTGTAATTAAACTATTACCTAAACAACAATTTAAAAATTGCCTTAGGCAGGAGGAGCCAAGGGATGTATTTTCTCATCATCTAGCACCTCCATGCCCAGAAATGCTGGAGCAGCAAACTGTAACACCTAGTACCACCAGAGGCTGGTGACTGGTTAGAATTTAGCACCCAAATGTTCTTCATACTCCTCTGTAGCCCTTGGTGATGTATAATCATGCTGAAGTGGTTTTCATAGTCATAACCACGAGCCAATTTCATCCAGAAAACTAGGGCTCCTCCTATTCAGGGAGATCTGTTTCCAATTCTTCATAGCAAGTTCTTGTCATTTTAATTATTCATTCTCACTTAACCAAGATTGATTTGACATTTAATTTATTATTAGTTTAAAATACATGGAGTCTCTGATTTAAATAAGAAAGCCTGAATGAATTTCAGAAAACTGAGAACACTGCGTCACTTGCAAATGAGGAAACAGCTATCTGCTAAGGTGTATAATTTTCTTTATGGCCAAAAGAAATGTATTCCTTAAATCAGCCTTTCCAAAATGAGTTGTACAGGAAATTAGTTCTTAGGGATTTAGTTAGTATGGAATTAAAGAAGACTACTATACTAGAACAGATTTAGAAAAGCCAGGGTTGAATATCATTCAATGTGCTTTAATGGAATAGTTCTGTTTTTTTTAAAGTATTACATTTGCTAATGTTTGTATTTTGTTTAATGGTTTTCATAAAATAACATTAATTATTGGTGCTAGATGCATATTTTAGAAAATGTTCATAAGTGTACAGTTGCCATAATTTGTATTAATTAGTCTTTATCTTTAATATTCATTTAAAATTATATAGCTAGAAAATATTAGTATGGACTATGAGTCCTTATACAGAGTTAGCCCCATTCATATCAACAATCTTAGGATTTGCTGGGGTCTTGTTAGAGTGATTCTAGGATCTTAATCTAGACTCAATAACTCAGACATTTGGACATAGAGAACACCGACTTTTTTTTAAACACTATTTCATGATGTGTTAATATTTGACAACCTCTAAATTTGCATACTAGAAGTATAGAAACTCAAAATTCATTGGCTCTCATCTACAGGATGAAGAGAGTAGCTAGCCAGGAGGGAGATCAATAGGGAGTGAACACGGCTGTGGTGTTTTCAATAATAATAATAATAATAGTAATAATAATAGCCCATATTCGGGCACATATTTGAATGCTTAGTCACCAGGGAGTAGAACTGTGTATAGGGATTACAATTATTAGGAGGTATTATTAGGAGGTGTGATCTTGTTTTAAAAGGTGTGTCATTGGTGAACTTTTAGGTTTTCAAAAATCCATGCTAGGTCCAGTCTTTCTCAGCCTGCAGATCAGGATGTAGCTCTCAGCTACTGTTTCTGCACCATGCAAGGCACCATGCTGCCCACTACAATGATAAGAGTCTATCCTTTGAAACTGTAAACAAACCTCCAATTGAATACTTTTTTTTATAACAGTTGCCTTGGTCATGGCGTCTCTTCGCAGAAATAGAACAGTGACTAAGACAGTAGCCAACAGGACATGCTCGGGTATGTGAGGAAGAGAATATTATTGAGAATTCAGCAAAGCTGGTTCAGTGAGAATATATTGCAAGATACAGGCAGAAATCAGATGTGTGAGAACATAGTCAAGAGAAAAATGGCATTCAGCTTTCAAGAAGCCCAGATTCTAGGGTTGTATCAAGGGAGAACTCAGAACTAGAAAAATAAGAGGTAGAAAACTTCAGTATAGAAATGCTGGGCCACAACATCCCTCCCTGTTGAAGAGAACTTTGTCTGATTTAAATGTTAATTTTACTGGTAGAGAACCTGAATGTTAGAATTTTTGCCCGTTGAGCACCTCCGTATTAAAGGTTATATAACAAGAGCAGTGCAAATGAGTCTTCAAGTTTAACTCAGGATGTGTTCTGAAGCCACATGACTTCAGAGTTAGATGGCTGCAGGAATAAGACATTGAGAAGACCTTGGTAAGCCAGTGCCCTAAAAGTCATAGCTTCACATGCAACACTTTCCACTGTCAATACTGCTTGTATTATCCAAGGCTTAGACAGCAGACAGAAACTGATTATACTTGCCTTTCTCCAGCTTTATAGGCTTGGAGATGATCCAGTATGTGGCCTCACTTAAATCCAACTTTCCGTTACTTATTGATCAATGACATGTACAATGACTTGCACAATGTGCCATCGTCTGCTTATTCTGCTTGTGATTCTGACAACACATTCTAAGTCTGTCTGGGCCAGCAAAGCATACATTCATCCCATCATTATATCACTACTTTCCTTCCTGGATGTCCATCTGTGATATGTTTTTGTTCTGGTTGCTGCTGCTGGTTTTGTTATGCCACTGAGTAGCAAACTAAGTAGTTGCTAATGAAAATTTGCTTGTTTATTTATTTATATATTTTTGGACGGTTCGTAAAATGGAAATATTTAAGATTGGAATACTGTATATTTAGCATTTCCGCAGTGTCATGTCTATTTTGTAGCAATATAGACATGTCGTTTACTCAGAAGTAGATAAAATGTAAGATAAGGCCAAAGAGATACTTATAAAGTCATCTTCCTGAAGCCTCCATCCATTGTTATCATTGCTCCATCATCGAATAAAACTCATTAGAATTATATATATTATATAAAAATATATATTAAATAAAGCATGTATATATATGCTTTATTTTAGAAAATGCTTGGCCTTTCTCCAGAATCCTGCAAGTAAAATTTCTTATAATTTATGTCATCAGTCTCCAAAGGTCCTATGTGAAATATTGCTACAGACCTTCAAAGGGATGAGACTGTAGACCTTTCTACTATCCAATAATCAATCTAGTATAAAACCAGATCTCTTGTAAGAAGAGCTTTGAACAAGAATAGACTTTCTTTGGTAGGACTCTCTAACATTCCTACATGAAAACTAAGTAGAATGAACATAATTTTTAGCATCTAAAAGACAGTGGAAAAATGTCTATATTACCTGGAGTCACTCTTCAGCACCATCTATCTCTTCTAAGTAGAGGAATATGCAGCTCTCTCAGACATTCAATCTCCATAGCTAAGCACTGGAAAGGACCAGAAATGTGAGCCACATAGGCAAATTTGCCCTGACCAGGAGATATCTTGATGGCAGTATAGGCAGTGTAGGCTGAATGGCTTCTAGAATGATCTTTATTTTTTTTTACAGAATAAATAATACAATGTTAGATTTTTCAAGCCCTCCAATGAAATATCACTATTTTCTTTTAAAGGACCTCATTTTCTTTGAAAACTTAGTCTGTCCATTATATAATATCAGGGCCTAAATTTTGCATTTAAATATTTCTCCAGGATTATTCAAGTGAAGTTGCTTTCTGGTGTTTACTTGTTTACCTGTTCTAAGCTTCAACACATTTGCAAAACTCAATGCAAGCTTACTCTGTCACATGCAAATGAAATGCAAATTAAAAAGCTCATTGGAAATTTTCATGTGTAGAAGCTCTATGATATTTTCACAATGCTGTCTGTTTCCATAACAGTTCACCTCACTGTTTATGTTTGACTTTAGGCAATGGTTGGCCAAGTATAATAATTTTAAATAACAGGAGGAAAATCTCTATTTGTTATGGTTTTTGTTGTAAGACATAGAAATAAACTGATCAAAGCCAACATTGATCAAGATTTTTTATATGAAAATCAGTTGTAATAAGTGGTATGCCAGATGGCATCACATAGAGAAGAGAGTATCAATGTTTGAAAAAAATCCTCCCACTTTGGAAAGTTACCCATCCCTACCAAAAAAAATCATTTTAATTTGGGAAGATGAGCTTCAAATTTATTGGTCAAATTTTAAAACCAAAGTCACAACAGGGAAGAATTATGTTTAACTTTTAAACCCATGGCAAACTCTTTTTGTATTCATGGTGAAGAAAATACATATCATTTGAATAATAAATATTAACAGAAAGGTAGAAGAGTTTGGTAATAATGACACTTTTCAATGTGAAAATGAAAGCTGTCTTGGCTGAATTTTCCTGTAATATGACAATTGGCATTTTCTCACTTAAAGCAGAGGCAACTTCAATTGTATTTTAGAATGGTATTCAAATAGAGTGATGTTGAAAAGGAAATCCATGTTTGATACTCTAATTTGCTTTTTGTAGTTATCTCAAACTTTGATATATTGGTTTTAATTTAAAAGCTGATTTACAGTTAGTTTCTGAGTTTAGGATTAGTTCTTAAAGATGTCTATTGAAATTGCTGTCTATTACCACACCGTAACATGTAAAAGTTGCCTTACTAAATACCATAAACATCATAGCTTCATGTTGGTTTAAGAATAAAACTATTCCAACTGAACCCCAGACTCCTTCAGGAAAGTATCCATTGGGTGGACTGGAGAATTGCTGGCGTGTTACATCAGCTCCCTGATGACAAAAGAGAGAGTGGTGTGACTGTATGTTAGGTTCCTTTGGGTGACTTTATTTTACATTTTTGGGCATATGAACGTGTATCTGTATATGAGTAGGTAAGTATATCTGGATACAGGAGCTTATGGAGAATGTGTTGGATTGCCCTGTAGCTAGAATTACAGAAGACTGTGAGTAGCCAGATGTGTGTTCTGGAAGTAAAACCCTGTCCTCTGCAGAAGCAGCAAGCATTCTTAACTAATGAACCATCTTTCTAGTCCTCATTATTTCCTTTGAAAGATGATTTTAAAAAATGACTGGATTTGTTTTTTTTTTTGTGTGATTACTAATGGCTCTGTCTTTCCTCTAAGATCACATATTCTGTAATTCTCCCATTGGTACATTTTTCTCATGTTGCATATTTTTAGAGTAAGGATACCTCTAAATAAATTTTAAACATATATTTCATATATATTTTCTGGACTTATTAATGTTTACCTACCTGACCATGGGACACAGAAAAAACAATACAAACAATGACAATACAACAACAAAACCCAAAATTCCAACCTACCAACCAATCAAACAAAACCCTAGTATATTCCTACATTATTACTCTGATATCAAGTAGAAACATTCCACGCACATGAAGATGAGCTATGGTATACCAACCGCAAAATAATATATTTTATTTTTCAACATTTTTTCTTTTATTGATAAAAATTACACAAAAGCTATGTGATAATTAAATTTAAAAGCAATATTACACATCATTTTGAATTTAGAAATTCATCCCATGACAGTGCCATCCACAGGAATCATGGCCATTGTTCACAGAGCCGCTCTCTTCATTGAGGGTAGTACGCAGGTTCCTCCCCATCCATGTGTTCACAGGTCGGGCTATCATGGTTGATACAGATGAGGGAAGAAACCAGAGCTCCTAATATTGTCTATAATGTGTATTGAGTGAATATACACTTCGATGTATTTAACTCATTCCAGTAGTTTATTGAACGTTGTAGTCAACTTTCTTTACTTTAGGTCAATGCAAAAAACAAATCTTCTTTTGGTACCATGTAGGTACTGATATTGAGAAGTAGAAAGTCACTCAACCAGGAAATTAAGAAAAATAAAACAAATAAAAGGGTAAAACCAGATTTTAAAGGAAAAATAAAATGAAAACATAGGGGAAAAGGTCTGTGAGTGTTATGCACACCTTACAAGAAAAATTGTGTTGTTTCCCCAAAATTCCCACCCTCCCCACTGTGGTTCTCCAGCCCAGGAACCATGCATTGTAGAAAAATCAAATATACAAACAAACCTATAGATAGCTAGGGTGAAATCTATTTTTATAAGAACTTAACACTCTTGACTATTTACATCCGGGAGTGCTTGTATTTGTTTTGTGTTTTAAAGCAAAGAAGTTCTGTGTCCTCCCGGGTCGATGGCAGGTTCATCAGCTGCCCAACTTCATAAGCAGTTTGGGGTTTGCTTCTCACTAGTCCTTAAACTTCTGTACAGGATCATTGAACTCTTGAGCCGGACACCTCATCTCCTCTGTGGTGGAGGCCTCCCTTTCCCTGTGAGCTCTTCATCAAGAAGTTAGCTTTGCTGTTAGTTTGTTATTCTCTCCAGGTAAATGGCAGGTGCAGCCGACCTGGCTATGGTGGCGATGAAGCTGTGGTCTCTCCCAAGCTCCAAACTGGGGCTGTCGTCCTGCTCTATGGACACAGCTTCATATGCCTTGTTGATGTGAAGGGGCTGGTGGGCTTGGCAGTACCCAATCACTGGTTGATCATAGCTGTAATACGGCAAGGGCTTCACATGGTGGGGCATCTGTACATGAGAAACAGAAAAAAGCAAATGTTTAGTAATTAGCTTTAAAAGTATTAGCTTTTAAATTAGTTTTAAAATAGTCTATTTTGTTTTCCCTGATGCTCAAGTCATCTGTTTCTTGAAAATACCAATTTAACAAAAATAATTATTGTTACTTTTTGGATATCATAATTCATACATACTTTGTGCACAGATTCATATATAATGTATATTTAATGTTTTGATTTTTTATTTTACTCTTAGTTGACAGATCAAAAAGAGGTTAGAATAACCTAAATGTCTATGAACATGGACAACATATATCATATATATGTAGAAACTTCTGTGCTTACCCTATTATACTATTAAAAGTAATTCACAGCCTACATGAATGCACATGCTACAAAAATGAGGAAGACCTGTTACAGTATGGCATGATAAGTCAAGTCAAAAGTAAGGGGCAAAAGAATGTATATGTAACAATCAAATGTTTATACTGATGTGTGCAATTCTTTGTATATGCCTCATATGTCTACTATATATTATGTGTTTGAATACATGATTATAAGCATGTGTATATAATATACATGATATATATGTACATGATATATATTTTTTCATTGCATTTTATGTTTTTATATGTAGTTTATTTGTATATGCCAGTCTTTTTCTTTATTTTTAATTGACCACTTTTTTCACAGATAATTTCAAACATGCATATAATGTGTTCTGTTTACTTCTACTTCCCACATCCTTACTCTGGAGCAGACTCATGACTTTTATTTTTTGTCTTGTGACCTATTTAGTTTAACCAGAGCCATCTATGTAGGCACTGGATTGGATCTATTTGGTATAGCTTAATAGGGTCACTAGTGGGTACACAACGGAAGAAAATTTGTCTCTGTCTACATGAATCAGTAGCATGTAGTTCAGAAGTGAGATGTGGGACTCCCCCAATTCCTACCTGATGATGGACCCATTCTTCTATAGACTCAGGGTAGGTAACCATAGCTGCTCTGAGTCCATGTTTTCAATGTCTGTGTCTTTACTAGAAGAAGGCTTTTCACAGCCTTTCTCTTTATCTTATGACTGTTACAGTATTCCTTGCCCTTCTTTTGCAGAGTACCTGGGCCTTTGAAATGATCATACAATTGCCTTGTTGAGAGTTGAGTACTCAGCCATTCCTTAATCTCAAGCCTCTCTGCATTTATTACTATTTACTAGAAAGAGAGGATTACCTGACTAAGGCTAAGAGTAACATTTTTTATGGGTATAAATATAAGTATTTACCAAGACAGCTTGAATTTATATCAGTTTAGTTCAACAGCTTTATTCGGTACCCCATAGGTATTACGATCTCCCTTACCTTGCATTTTTGACCAAGTTATAGTACCACAAATTGATTCTCTCCTTTGGAATCTGTTCCTAATACAAAATGTATAGATTATATGCATGCTTTACCTTTCATCTGTACTTCTCATTTCATTTAATTCTAACCTCCATTTTGGGTCATATATCTTTTATGTAAAATAAAAATATCGCAGATAACTTCCAGCAATATGTTCCTTAAAATATTACAAACATTTGAACAGGTACAGCTTTCTGTTTGAAATATGAATGGTATTTTTTGTTTTCAAGTGGACAAGACAAGTTAAGTCCCTATTGACTATCACTGCAACAAATCTGGGTGAGCCTATAGCAATTATGTTAATAGGAAAATCTGCAAATACTGTAGTCACCTTAATTTTCTTTATTGTTTTTCATTAGACCCTATATATTTGGTAAAGAAGCACATTTCACAAAGTTAGAACAAGGAAATTGCAATTGAATATTCTTTTTTATCTTGTGCTTGCACATCTGTCTGAACCTGCCACACCAATCTGATGGTGTTGATTCCTTGTTGAGATGACAAACCTCCAATTGCTCTGCTGCTTGTGGGTGATGATTCAAGAGATTTTACCCTCATGTCTCATCTCCACCTCTGTTTTACCTTTGTGGTTTCTTACTTCTGCAAAGTCACTTTCTGTTACTCAATACCTGTCACTCTCTGACAGACTGCCAATGCTCCTTGATGGGAAAGAAGGCTTAGAAGGGGAAGGATTGTTTTTCCGTTGTGAGCTTTCTCTCTGTATAGGTAGTAGACATCCTTGACCTATATCCTTTTGAGTGAATAGTTCATTCCCATAGTATTTCCCTTATACTTATGTAATGGTGCATAGAACATGTTCAGGGTTCTCTAGAAGAACAAGACTTATAGTGAATCTCTCTGTCTCTCTCTATCTCTCTGTCTCTCTCTGTATTTCTCTCTGTCTCTCTGTCTCTCTGTCTCTGTCTCTGTCTCTGTCTCTGTCTCTCTCTCGTTCTCTCTGTCTCTCTCAAGGGGATTCATTAGAATGGCCTCTAGGCTCTGGTCCAGCTGTAGCTTTTTCTACCAATGCAAATTTCAAGGATCCTGTAGTTGTTCAATTCACAAGGTTAGAGATGTCTCAACTGGTCTTCAGTATATGCTGAAATGCAAAGCAAAGGGCTCTAACATTCCTCCACCAGTGAAGGAATGGATTTAGCAGCAAGATTCAGGGTAAGCATATCCTGCTTATTTAGCTAGCTAGCTCTGTTGTTTTACTCATGACACAGTTGTCATGTGGTGTTTTTGATTGGAATAAAACCTTACATCTTGCGGGGAAACCCTTAAGATACAGATATTCTAAAAGGAAGTGAAATATTCCATTCTGAAGGGAAGCTCCGTAAGCAAAGAAAGTAAACAGCTAAAGTAGCTTCAGGGCATCCCTCAAACTGACCAGATTCTCAAGGCTCTCTACTTCAGTAGGACATCTGATTACATCCCCAAACAAGACAAGCTGACTAGAATACTCTGATCAAAGACTAGCTTACTGAAAGAGACAGAGTATAACACTCTTAACTACTCTGTCATATATACAGTCCTATTTTTATTTCTTATCCATTCAAATATTTCTCCATAAGCCAGCAAACTGTCTAGACATGAACTACTCATTGTCATTTCTGTTTTGGGAAATGAACTCCCTGTGGGATTTTGTAGTTGTGTCAGATGGTAGAGGACTGATGATGTCTTGGGTCAGCACAACTCTGACAAAGCAGAGAAATAGAAGCAGTTACTTTGTTCAGGGAATTGAGCAGGGAGACATATTTGTGGAAAGACCTTCCTAAGAATATTATGATCTTCTTTCTTTCATTCTTCTTTCTGTTATTAATATGTGGAAGACATGACATACCATAAATAAAATCACCAAATTACTTCCAAATAAATAAACATTCACTGGGCACAGAATATTTATTCTGTACCTTCCTTCCTTTTTTTTCTTTTTTCTAATATTTATTTATTTATTTATTTATTATTTATTTATTTATTTATTTATTTAGATTATTTTATTTTTTTGCCTACTACAACAGAGTTATGGAGGACAGAGAACAACTTACAGAAGTTAACTCTTGTCTTCTTCCGTAAGAGTCCCTGTATATAAAACCCAGGTCGTCAAGCTAGTCCACAAGTGCCTCTTCCTGCTGAGCCATCTTGCCAACCTTCCCCCAATGCTTTCACTTAAAGTAATGATTCTTTTTCTTTTCCCAAATTAGCCAGATCTGTGTGATCAAAAGCCCACATGAAGCACTGGCTGTAGCTCTACTGATGCCTTCTATCCTTAGGATCTTTCCCCTAGTCATTATAAGGGGGAGACACTGGACTCAAAAAGCATGCATAAGCTTTGTGTGAGAGGAAATTATAGGGTCATGAGCTCTCTGTACAAATAGGTTCATCTAAAGAGGAAAACTAGCAGCTCATATGTCAACATTGTTCAATTTCTCATATTTGTTTAAAGCTCTTATGTTTAAAATATAATCTAAGAGAACAATTTCATAGCTAAAATATCATCATATTCAACTTCATGTTGACCCAAATATCAAGAGAGCCTTATTAACCACAGACCTCTAGATGTATATGTCATATCATCTCTGAACTCAGGAAATTTGTTTTGTTACAGCAGTTAGACTATGTTTTACTACAGTAAGCAGGGGCTCATGGCGTTTTCGCCACTGTGTTTGAAACAAATTCCTCTGAGATTAAAAAAAAAAAAGAACCACTGTAACATTTTTTTCTTCCAGAATAAGCAATGGCAAAATGAATAAATAATCAAAAGCTGAATGAATTGGGCAGCTTTGAAAGGATAACAACAACATTCGCTCATTTGCTCTTGGAGTCTATTCTGTGGGGCACCATGTAATCAATTGAATTTGCAGTTTTGGAGCAGCAAAGAGGAGTAGGTCCTGTGCTTTATAGTAATAATGCACAGCACATTAACCACCTGGATCCCTGTGTGGATTGTTGTTTCCAGTAGTCAAAACAAAGTGTCCTTTAGTTCCCTTTAATGTAGTTTTGGTATTTTTGTAAATGTGTTTTTAGTACTTTATAAAAGGGTCCCCATGCTCTATTCGTGCTCTCCTGGGCTCCACTTTGAAACTCAGCAGAACAACCCTATTTAAAGATGTTCTCATTAGCATGCCTGGCTACCCATTGGCTGCACTGAAAGTGCTACTTTATTTAAAGACAATTGCATGGTGCACAGAATAGCAAGAATCTGAGAAATGCATCATGCTCTTTGACAGATCTGATTTCTCCAGATTATATGTACAGTTGAATATTAGTCACATGTAAACTTCCTTAGTATTTTATAAGTACATGTGAGGTGGGTTAGAGTGGAACGAAGCATTCCTATGATTAATTATAGGTCACTTTGATTCTTCTGATTTCTGGCTAATCCTCTAAAAATAGAGCAGCCCTGGTGTCTCATTGCCCTCAGGTAACACTGAATATCCTTTCTGATCTTTAAGAAATCCACTGAGAACAACTATTCCAGATCATTTAAGCTCAGCACTGTCCTATGTTTTGGAAGCATATCTTGCCCCTTTTGGTCTTCCAGTTGCCATTCAGAAAGATGCAGGACACAGGCTGGAACTGTGTAGTTTCTAACCAAGGCTCCCAGTCCTATCCTGTGTATTAGGAGGCTATCAAACATCACTGTGTCTTCTGGTTTTCAGAAAGGGAAAGAAAAGAAAAGAAAAGAAAAAAGAAATCATTTCTTCTTTGCCCATAATATATCATTATGGAAAATATTTATTTAAAAAAGAATGAGATCAGTCTTTGAATTGTGAGGGTCTGCTGTATTAGTAACTCAATGACAGAAGTTTGGGAAAGGGAATACTTTATGTGTTGGGAGGAAAGGGTAAATTACAGAGGGTTGTGTTGAGCTTCAAAACCTGAATATTGACTCTTATTCTAAAACTTTATGTCAGTAATAATTGTATTTAAAATGAGAAATGAATGTGTCTTTGCAGTAAGTGTGAGGGCAATGAAAATGGATCCTTGATAAATTTGGTCAGAGACTTTAGAATTTTAACATGGGAATCCAATACTGTTTCCTCCTTTTCTCAAAGCTTTAAACATTAGTTATAAGTAGTTGAAGTGTCTGATTGTTCTTAAATTACTATAGTCTATCATTAGTCTTATTTATTAACTTTTCATGGCCATTGTTCAGATTTCAGTATGAATTCTTTCCACTGAAGTCATAAAAAGTTGATTTTCAATTTCCTGAATGACATTTGGATTCTAATTTTCAAAATTAAAGGGTGGTGTTGGACTGTTCAGACCATTTAAAAAGTATCATCGTATAAATCCAAAGAAGAATTCAATACAGCTGAACTGCTTAATGAAGATGGACATTGCACTTATTGGAAGAGAAATTGATTTAAAATGAATGGCAATAGCTAAGTGAATGTATAACTTTGACTTTAATCTTTTCACCAGGATAGTATGTGCCAAGAATCAAATATGTATGTGTAAACAAGCTCAGGAAGTTGGTATTATATTTCAGGACTATTAATTAAAGATAAAAGAACCTTAACCCATTAAAGTTAGTTGGGTAGAAGGGAAACTTAGTTGCCCCTTCAGCCTATGGGTTGCAGAGATGGGAAAAATACACACATCTCAAGGTCAAGAATCAAACAACATGGGGGATCCTGCTTGAAACAAGGTGGGCAATGAAGACTGACCCCTGAGCTTGTTCTTCAACGTCCATACTTGTGCTATATGGAGATATATCCATGAATGCTTTAATGCTCATACATAGATGTGCACGCATACATACATACACACACGCGCGCGCACACACTTTTAAGAAGTACCTTATAGTAGAAAAGAATTTCAAGAACTCAGGAGCTCAGGAGAGAATGAAAACATTAGAACAATGGCATGAATTATTAAGAAATAGTGAAGCCAGAAACACAAAAAGTTAGTTCATGAAAGTTTTCCATCTCAAACAATGCCTGGTGAAGATTTTATGCTTTCCCTATTTTGTTTGGAAAGTTAAATAATGAATGTGACATAGCCATCTATTCAGTTTGTCAGATCATCAATTACATTTTGTGATGTTTGTTTCAAAAAGGCTCCAAATAAAACAAAGGAGGTAATGGTGAAAGTGCTTCCATTTTTTCAGTGGGCTAAAAGAATGCCATCATGTAAGATCCACCATCCTTAGAAGTCAGCAAGATGGTTTCTTGACTAAAAACCTTTGATATTGAGTCTGACAGACTTACATGTATCCCTGAGAGTCACATGTGTTGAAGGACAGAATCAGTTCATCCAAGTTGTCATCTGACCTTCACATATTACATGTTTGCAAGTGCCAATGAACGCTATCAATTTGTCCTTTATTCTTGCTTTTTCTTATTCAAGGGTTGGAAAACATATGACCTGTGTACTCACTGTTGTCTGAATTTTCCTTTTCAAGTTAGTTGCATGATGTTAGAATAGAATGACCACTTGTGAATTTAGTGCTTCCTTACAAGAATGTGGTGCTCCAAGATGTCCCAGAACTTAAGTTAATGGAGAGAAAAAGAGGTTGAAGATAGGGTTCACTCCAGTAACTGGGGTATGTGTTACATTAGCAATGCTTTCAGCAGTCATAAAGGTTTTAGAATAATAGGCTGGATTCATTAACTGGCATTATTTTTTAGATGCTTCTTTTCCAAAGATCTGGTCACTGATGTGGAAAGAATAATGTATCCCCAATGGTAGATTGTAATCAAATATACTTTTTCAGTATATTTGACTTCAGTACTGAAGTATTAGAGTGACAAATAAATATGATGATACTTTAAACCAGGAATGTTTCATTCTTGTAGGAAAAAAGTAAGGTTTCTCAGAACTGCAATGACATGAAGATGTTTGTCCTCAAACAGAAGACTATGATCATTATGTGATGTCCATTTCCTTCTTGCAAAAATTCAAACCCCATAGAAGTAACCAAACAGAGATGAGATTTATCAACAAATACAAAAGATCCAGTTTAATGGATTTTGGTTTGAGTTGAAGAAATGGCCAAGTCATATAGCACTTTCCTCAAAGTTATGAGGACATGAGTTTAATTCCATAAATTGAGCATGGAGTCCCACATTTGAATTCCCAGAACTGGGAAGGCTGAGACAAGAGGATCTCTGAGGACAGTCTAGCCAAAATTCATAGTCAGTGATGACCATGGATACCTGAAGATGACCTCTAGCTTTTACATGTGTGCGCACACACACACACACACACACACACACACACACACACACACACACAGAGAGAGAGAGAGAGAGAGAGAGAGAGAGAGAGAGAGAGAGAATTGAATGAGAGAATGAGCTTGCTCTAGTATCTATTGAACTTAGGTGATATTTTATTTGGATTTATGTTAAATAATTTATATTACCCTAAACTCATTTTCTTGACTAACTAGAAGGTAGCATTTTCCCTTTGGAGATAGAGCAGATGAGTCTCCAGTGTCTCCTCTCTAAATGTGCAGTGGGTATTCAGTTAAAGAGAAAAATTCTTCTACAAATGTACAATTGAAATGTAACTCATAAGGGAGGTGGTTTTGTAAAACAGAATTTTGAACCCCAGGGTAGAACTTATGAACCAACTAACAGATGCAGTAGCAAAGCCCCAGAAGGATTCAGACATACTGACAATAAAATGACTGCTTTGATTCCAGAACCATTAAAAGAAATTTTTAGGAGCCTGGCTGTTTCTAATAAGAGAAATGTTGAGATGCAAGTTTAATTATGAAAATAGAATATGCTCATTTAGAAAATGCAATTATGTTTTATTCTGATTGACTATATTTTAGATCAGCAAAACAGAATGGTACATAAATAATGTTGGTTTTATATTTTAAATGAAATATGTACAGGTCTAAGGTAATGGCTGGATCTGTGCCATAAAGTATATACTATTAAGGTGTAATTATATAAAAGTGAATTTACTCACATAACTCACTTATTTATGTGTTCATTCATTCACTCCCATGACAGATACTTATCACCGGCTTTGGTGAACTCTTTCACGGCTCGGTGAGAGTTTGGTCTTTCAACGTACACAGAATCTATTGTTAACTACGGACCTAACTTTTGACTGTGAAATAGAGATAGGCAAAATGTGGATAACTAATGTTCCTCATAAAACATTACTTAGTGGCATGGTTAGCTTTAACTCTCAGCTGGGCAGAGCCTAGAATTCTTAGAGAAGAAAGCCTCAATGGAGGAATATCCATTAGATCCGAGGAGACTATGAGCATGTCGGTGGGATTGTCTTGGTAATTAATTGATGTGGGAATGGTGAGAGCACTCTAAATAGCACTGTGTCCTAGGATAGTGGCCCTGAGTGGTAAAGGAAAGCTGACTGAGCATGAGTCCAAGTATAGAAAATGAGCCACCAAGCCTTATTCCCTGGTTTCTACTTCACGTTCCTACTTAGGTTTTTCTGTTTTTCTTCTGTTGACTATAACCTGGAAGCATAATATAAAGAAAGCTTTTCTTCTCCTAAATTGCTTTTGGTTCGTGTTTTATTAGACAAACGGGTTGCTAGAATACTTATGAACATAGAATTTTGAGTTTCATTTAAAGTTCATGAGTTACATTATAATATAATCATTTTAAAGTATAAATGATTTAGCATGTTTGGGCATTTTTTTTTTCATAACCTAGGCATCTAGTTCTGGATCTGTAAAGAAGAATAAACGAGGCTGACTCATTCAAGAAGATTATTAAGAACTGCATGAGTGAGATAAGTCTAGTCCTCCCTGCCTTTCACTGAGAATGAATATTGAGAGTCAAGAGCAGAGAGAAAAGAGTTCCCAGCATGTGAGCCCCGTGCATTTCCAAGTGAAGATCCAGGTCTGGCCCAGAATAAAGCTCACAGTGGCTCCCACATAAAGAGCTGGACTCACACAACCTTGGTACTTGGAATTCAGACAGAAAGCTTCAGGTGAGAGCTTAAAAGTCACCCCTGAGGTCATTCTGGATCAAACAGGCTATAGCAGGAACAAAGCTGACTGACCTTTGAGTGGATGGCTTAAGGGATGCTCTTAATGCCAGGAGCCAGCTCCTGTGCTAGGACAGCTCTGAACACAGAGGAGAGAGCTCTGGTGATTATGGGAAAGAGGTCATTGGGTCCAGAGGTCATTGAATCATAAACATTTACACCACCACGGCTTCTTGTGCAGAAGTTAAAAATATGCCCCTTTTCTATATCAAAACTCGTGCCTCTCCTAAGCTTAGGTCTTGGTATTCATCATTCTTTTTTCTTTTCTTTCTTTCTTTTTTTTTGAAAGAGCATGCTGTCTTTTTCTACTACATTTTCATTTTCTTTCTTCCTATCCCCAATGGTCTTATGCTAATCCTTTGATCCTCTGTTAAAATGTCATGTTTCTGGAGAGGTTCTCTCTAACCACCTTATCTAAAATGGCATTCCATTCAGATTTGCATATATAAGCTACCCTGTCTTTAAAAACCTTGTTTGTTTTTTGTATAGCATGTTTTTGAAATGTTAAATATTCTTAATCAGGCTCATTATGACTGATTAGTGTCTGGCCAACTTGAGTACCTTAACTTGGTCCTATTGGTGTTCTTATCATTGATGGTATTTTAGTACTGCTATCCTTCCAGATACCATGTACTTGGTGATGCACTTAGTTGGTGAAGGTCGGAATAATTCAGTTGGGTAAACTTAATAACTGCCATTGTATACATGTTTTCTAAATAGCTATTTGTAGGTGAATTCACTTTACATTGGTGGCAAATTGTCTGTAAATGTTCAGTCGGCTAAAGAACTTCTTTAGCTAAACATTTCTGTAATCTACTTCTTTTATTTTTAAAAGTAATTTAATTTATTGAGATTGTAGTCATGGTCCACTCTGCTTGGCATTATGAGGGAGAAAAGATATTTCTGCTACCTTTTGATTTTTGTCTTTTCCTGTCATTCTTTCATGCCTCTTTATCTACTCCCTATTTTGGCAATTTAAGCAAAAGTTTAGCCTGTATCCTAGGCCTAAATATCTTTGAAACTCTGTTTAGTTTTTAGTCAGTACATTGCTCAGTTCATCAAGAACAAAGAGCTTGCATGAAATATTGATTAAGCCTATTTCTAAGATTTAATTAAATGGCATAAAAATCACTGAAACCTTAGTTTTTTTCAAGCGCCTATAACTTGACATGACAATACAAGTCAATTTCACAAAGAACTCATGGTGTACAGTCAATTGATTATTGAAAATTATACTTAAGAAATATATAAGAACAGGGTTATTATATAGTCATGTTATAAAGTAATGGAAAGTCCTTTTGAAAAATAAGTGATATCGTTTATGTAAAGATTTACTTTTGAAATGCTGGCAGTAGGAATTGTCAGCCTATCTTTCTAAAGAAGGAGACAGCAGGGGAATAGAAATGTGGTTGTTGTACATGTAGAACCCCTGAGGATGAGAACTGCTTAAATTCCCCACAACAAACACGCATTTCAAAACATAGCATTAAAAGCCTAGTTTGGCTGACACCACTCAAAATGGATCTACAAGGGAATGGACAAAGTAGATGTTGTTTTAGAATGAATATTGTCCTTCCATTATGCGAGTTCAGAGCCTGTAAATGTAAAAGACATACATACACTTGATAGTTTCTTTTGGAAGATTTAAATACTATTTATCTCTCATCTTTTTTTTTCCCGGAGCTGGGGACCGAACCCAGGGCCTTGCGCTCGCTAGGCAAGCGCTCTACCGCTGAGCTAAATCCCCAACCCCTAAATACTATTTATAAAGGTATAAAAATTCTCTCTTCTGGGGAAATATTTCCAACTTCTATGGCTGAGAGTGATGTTTACCATTTATTACAGAGCATACTCTTGGAAGCACTCATGATTATAAGTTCATAATTTTAAATAAAATATACTTTCTGTATTATCTTCTCACAGCCAAAGTATGGCTTTAGTTTTTAACATTTTTTCATATTATTATATTTTCTTTAGTGCCATGGATTGGACAACTGTATTACTCAGCTAATCTCCATTGCATCATATCTCTATCTTTATCTAATCTTTATCTCTATGTATCTAATCTATATCTATACTCACATCTATATCATCTATATCTACTATCTATCTACCTATCTATCTATACATACATGCCCTCCCCTCACTCTCCCCGCCACAAAAAAAGCTATAACTCCAACTAGCTTTAAGATAGAATCTTCCTTCTTTGACCTCCTTGGTTGCTGGTGTTACATAGATTCTGCACGAAGTTCTGTTTTTTTTTTTTAATTTTTCTATTAGATATATTTTTTTACTTACATTTCAAATGTTATTCCCTTTCCCTGTTTCCTGTCCATAAGCCTGAATTCGCACCTCCTCCCCAATATGGATGTTCCCTTCATCTATCTCCCTTAGTGCCCCCCAACCTGAAATTCCTCTGTACTAAAGGTCCAACATTGGCAGGACCAAGGGCTTCCCCTTCCACTGGTGCCCCCGAAAGGCTATTCTTTGCTAAATACACAGTTGGTGCCCTGGGTCAGTCCATGTGTAGTCTTTTGGTAGTGGTTTAGTCCCTGGAAGCTCTGGTTGGTTAGCATTGTTGTTCTTATAGGGTTGCAAGCCCCTTCAGCTCTTTTAATCCTTCGTCTAATTCCCCTAAA
Source organism: Rattus norvegicus (assembly GCF_021556685.1). Lineage (NCBI taxonomy): Eukaryota > Metazoa > Chordata > Mammalia > Rodentia > Muridae > Rattus > Rattus norvegicus. Next base: position 114,527,097 of record NC_141537.1, on the reverse strand, counting down.
CAGGGTCCTGCTCTCAGTTCAGTGATTTGCTGCTAGCATTGACCTCTGTATTGGACATTTTCTGGATGTGTCTCTCAGGAGAGATCTATATCTGGTCCCTTTCAGCATGCATTTTTTTAGCTCTATCCATCTTATCTAGTTTTGGTGGCTCTCTATATATGGGCCACATGTGGGGCAGGCGCTGAATGGCCATTCCTTCAGTCTCTGCTCTAAACTTTCCATGTCTCCTCCTATGGATATTTTTCCCCTTTCAAGAAGGAGTGGGAGCATCCTCACTTTGGTTATCCTTCTTCTTGAGCTTCCTGTGGTCTGTGGATTGCATCTTGAGTAATTTGAGCTTTTGGGCTTTATACTTATATTTAGAAAATATATTCTTTGTAATGACAATGACAGATTCTCTGCAAATATTCTACTAGCAGGATAAAAACAAAGATCTCCCTGTCATTTCAAAACTTTTGCTAAAAACATGACTCATCTTGCCTGCCATATTTTAGTATCTAACTTCAAGGAGAGTAATCACATACTCTCTTTGTGTGTTGTAGAATATGGAAGGGAGCAAAACTACTGACATTACATGAATGTGACACATGTAAGGTTTCTCTTGATGTGTCTATCACTCCACTAAGCCTGTGTGAAAGGGAGTTTGGATAATGATAGGAATTGAATTATCGAGTGACTTTTACTTTTTAAAGACTTATTTATATATAGATAAGTATTTACTTTGTATATCTGAGCACCGAATACATATAGTGCCTACGAAAGGAAGAAAATGGCATCAAATTCCCTGCAACTGGAGCTACAAATGGTTATGAGTTGTCATGTGGGTGCCGTAGACTGAATCAGATCATCTGCAAAGTCAGCATCTCAATCAATAGCCACAGAGTCCATAAATTGTGAGTTCTAATATCAGACCACAGGGATGGGATGAGTTTCACTAATATGACCATCAGAAGGATTATTATGCTACTTGGTTTAGTAATTCTTCATGGTTACTCTTCTTTATTTAGACTACATCTACTCTGAGAAACACAAAGAAAGATGGAACTAGTGCTAAGGCAATTTTCTTATTGCCAATCAGATATATTCTGAGAAGTGACATTAATTACTTCAGAAGATAAAGTCAATTTTTTCTTCCTTACACACTCTGGTTATTTATTTTTTTATAATTTTTATTTTACTTTTTGTTCTTATGTGAACACATTCTTTTTTTTTCTGTTGAAAATTCGCAATTGTTAGAGCATAATTTAAACATTGAAATTCAACTGCTCTTTTTGAGGAATTACTTGTTTTCCTGCACCAAATCTGCAAATCTGGTTGCTCACAATGACCTATAACTCCAGCTCAAGGAGTCCATTACTCTCTATTGGTTGCCATGGACCACTGTACTCATAGTAAATGTACCCCCACCCCATGCGCACATGTACACAGAATTAAAAGAGCACACAAACAAAACTCACTAACACTGCAAGTTTGCTAAGCTGCCACAGCAGCATCTTCCGCCACATTCATCTCCCAGTTCAGTCATTTTGCAAAGGAGTTTGACTGACATGTTTAACCTCAGGCCTCATCCCAACCCCACTGAATATAAATAAATCACTATTTGTATTCCAGTTTGTGGAGCATGTCATTATACAGCAGTTCTTTGAGAGTAAACATCTACCTGGAGGACAATGGTATTTACATGTGAGGACAGAGCTCTGTGTGTCTACACTGTCCAGATCAGAATTGCATTCAGTCTAAAAGGAGAGACAGCATCAGTGCCTGCAGAAACGGCATTTCCTATGAGCGGCATCAGGGTCCACTGTGAACCTGTGAGAAATAATTATCTGATCCCATCTCAGACCCACTGAATAAAATTTCTGGCTTTGAGGCTTAGTTATCTATGTTTGAACAGGCTCTGTGTGAGTCCCAACTGGTGTAACTGCAGAGTGGGGTAGACAGGAGGACCCAGTGAAGTTACCCAATGTGCAGAAAACACATTCCCACAAGGTGGTTAGATGAAAGATAGACTCTTCTCTCCATTAGAATACTGTGCTAGGACTAGGGTATCTTTATTTTGTTAAACTTCATATTTTCTGGTTTTTTAAAAGTCACAGAAAATCCTAATTCTTTATAAGAACCTGTTTGCCAGTGATATAGTAAAGTTTGAGGATAGCCCAGTGATCCTGGGAAGCCCTTCCTGGGATACATTGTCTACTGTTCTTGGAAAGACAATACCCCCAAAACTCCCTGCTTTGGGTGACTTGTCATCAGGTACTATTTTCTTTTCTTTTGGGGGGGCTTAAATGGGTATTAGGTCCATGTAAAGTTTCAACTGTACCATAAAGGAAAGATCCATCACTTACTTTCTCATATGTGTCTATGATAGTGCATCTATATGATGAAAATTATGGGATCTATGATCAGCACACACAGATTGTCCACATCAACCCATATATATATATATATATATATATATATATATATATATATATATATATATATATATATATATATATGGGTAAGTATCTCACACCATTGCAGTCATTGTGGACCAGGTTGTAACTCCTTCTAGACTTATAAATAGGAAGCTCCAAAACAAATCTAGAAACCAAGCTACATACATACTTGCTTGAGCCAGCTTTGAGTGTGTCTATTAGTAAATAGACTTTTGCTTTTCTGCCTATTGCTCAATTTATCACTCAAGAACACTAAGCACCTTTACATTACATCATAGAAAAAATGGACTATATCTGTTAGCACCAATTGGAGTGATGCTGCTATGAAGTTCTATCTCTAAGGCCTGCATTTATCATATTGCTTATCACTTTTCAATAACCGGGACCACTGGAGAATAGGTATATATTGATATTAGGTAAACATCTAAGTGACCTCAGACATCTAGGACTATAATCTGGAACTCATTTGATAGATACTTGAAGTGGGGCTTCAATTTTTGAAAAATAATATTTGAAGTTGAAAAAGTTGATTTCCCACTTTAGAGGTCAATTTTTAAATGAAAAAAATAAATTAAGATCATTTTATTAAAAACAAGCAGTATTCAGAATATCGTCTTTTGTATATAAAGTACTAGCAGAAGAAATCTACCGACAAAGTCATGGAAGGTCTTTTACCCCCAGTAGTACAATCAAAACATGTGACATTACATAAATTATGTCTCCATTTTCATGCATTTAAATTTCTAATTGTTTCGCAGTCCCTCAGAGAGCTTTTCTAGGTCAACTAAGAACTCACACTGCGCTGTATGCTTCCAGAGTCCAAGTCAGTCTTGACTCTGTAAAGCTCAAATTGCACACTACCACTGATTCCCATTTATACAATCGTTAGAAAGCACTTTGGCTTTTTGTTTGTTTGTTTGTTTTGTTTTGTTTTGTTTTAATGTGAAGGTTTAGTTGTAGAATGTAAACATTGCAGCTGTTAGATGTATGCCAACAATGATATACCTAGACCTTAATATTTATTGTTCCTTCATGGTATTATTTCTTATTCAGATTTTAATTCTAATAATTAAGTTTACAAGCAACATGTTAAAATATCTATGGTGATAATATTATTACCAGAAATTTGGGGGAGTCTCTCCTGCGGTACCAGCTGCTATTGGGAGATTGAGGTTTACTCATATGGTTTTTAGCCTTATTAACAAAAGAATTTAAGAATAAATTTTTAAGAAACCTCAAGAACAATTTTATTAGCCTTTCACAGAAAAACTGTAAACACTGGAAGGTACCCAAAGAATGGGATGAAGAAGAGAGAGAAAGCTGCTTGTGAGTATCCGCGTGGTAGAATAAGATGAGGCAGGTTCATGACTGAGGAATAAAAAACCTAAGTTACCAGAGAAAGCACACCTAGGCTCTGGCCAACATTTGAAAGAGAGAGACAGACAAAAAGACACAGAAAAGTAAAGGAACATCAAGGACAGAAACAGGAAGGATTTGAGGTTAGAATCCCTGGACCAGCTCTTTGGAAAGATCTAATACGACAGGAGTCAGACTGAAGACAGGAAACAGTAACTGACTCAGAAATACTTCGTCTGATTTAGATTCCACCAAAATTACCTTGTTTGTAAGAATGAGCAACAGAGGGAAGTCAGGCAGCACGAGCAGAGGACTCCAGTGTGATCACTTTAAAAGCTTTGCTTCCTCAACAAAACTACACAGTTGCTTGGGAGATCTGAAGCTCAGCCTATCACTTCAAACAGCATTGGCTAGAGAATTCTCCTGAAACATAAGACCGTGTGTGATCTCCTGAGTCACTGCCAGTTGCACTGAAAAGTAATTCAGCTTAAGACTGTTTCCCCATGCACCTGCTGTGGTATCCAGAACAGGGGTGAGTCAGACCTCACACAGGGCATCTTCCTCTTAGCATGTACCCTGATTAATGCCTTCTTTTATCTCTTGCTGTGGGATCCTAAATCCATTTCTCCCTCATCAGGATCTGATTCACTTTCATTTTTTCCTTCTGAGCAGTAAATAATTGGTTGAAAATTTACTCAAATGATTTTTTGGAGAAAAAAAAGTTTTGTCCATAGTTTTACTCATCTTATCAAAAAAAATAGTTGTCAAATTCATGACATTAGCTATAAGAGAATTCAAATGCTTAAAAGAAAATAAAGAAGGCTGGAGTTTTAGACTGAATGTGTATTCTTTCCTATGTGTTGAGATGGTAACCACCAGTGTAGTATTGAGAGTCCATGAGGGTTAGTTACAGCAGAAGGCACCCAGCAACCTTGTAGAAGAGACTTCAATGAATTCCATTCCATCAAAAGGGATAACTAGGACCCAAGATCATAACATGCACCAGACATCAGTTTTGACTTCGCAGCCTCTGATCTACTAAGAATAATTCAAGTACAAAATATTTTCTCTTACAGCATCAAAATTAGACAGTGTGACGACTGAAGACAGTAGGAAACTTGACAATGTCTAAATGAATATTGGTAGTGTTGTGTGGGGGAAGGAAAGACAAGGATCGTGAACAGAGAATCATGGGTAAAAGAAATATAAAATAGCTATGGACCTGATCAAAATTACCTATTATTTCACTCAGCTGGATTTAAACATATTTACAGTTGATTGTGTCCCCTTGATTTCTTGTTTCCATTGTGAAACTTGCAAATTTAAAATCTTTCTCTGCCTTTGAGAAGTACATACATTTTCTCAGAAATCCTACCTACTATATCACAGGCCTACTTTCCTCAAGGATCTGAAAGCGAACAGTGCAAAATGTAATTGCCAAGGGATGACACTTCTCTCAGTCAGTGTAGAAGGCCAAGATCCTGAATACTCTGTTTATTTAGCGAATACCAGTGACTTAAACTGTTCTTCCCCCTAAATAGGGATTTCTTGGCTCTGTCCCATCCCTAGTGCAATAGTCTTTAATAAACTCGTCTGTGTTGACTTTTCTTTGTCCAGTTCATTTTTTTTCTTTGACCAAATTCACATGATTCAGTTTAAGCTGACTTTTGAGTCATTTAGACATTTCCAGATTGTCCCACTTGGGAAACGAGATTTCATTCCAAAAGTTGAATTGGAACAAAACATGGTAAGTACAACCAAAGTAGATTCAAAGCAAAGAAACAATAAAAACCATAAAAGTTTAAAGTTCCTAAAGATGTGCCTTTTGTAACACACATGAACATACACACCTGCATACCCGAAAAACATTATATAATGTAGTGTATTCAACATATATGTATACATATATGAAGTATTTTGGAAAAATAATGAAATGTCCAACAATACTTTATTTTAATTATGAATAAAGATATGGGCGTTTTAGTCCCTATGTAGTATATTTTGTTTACTAAATATAAAATAGCTCCATATTTCCTGAATTCCATTAATATCAAATTCATCTTTGGTTTAAGATAATTATAGCTCATTTAAAGATAATAAATTTTACAATTATAATCCCATCATATTTTTCAGATAACTTAGGAAACCTTAAATTGTTATTAGAGAGACAATTTAAAGGATGTACAGATGATCCTAAAACAAATTATGGATAAAAAATATTTAAGCTTTCTATTGATTATGGATTGTTAAATGTATCTTTCAAAGTTTTTATCATAAATCACTTTATGCATATACTCGTTTAGGTACATTATATTTTATGTACAAAACTGATCAGAGAATCATCTATTTACAAAAAAATTGGGGAATAATTTATATCCTACCAGCATAAAATAAATAAATTATAGAATCATTTTAAGTTTTAACAAAGGAAAAATGATTTTAACCAGCTAGGGCAAAAATCATAAAATAAATTTCCAAAAGAATAATTATATAATAAGAAATTTTAATATAATTTACTAAATTAAAAGGGAATTATAGCCATTTGGTTAATCAGTCATTGAACATATATACTGAAAACAGGCATAAAATACAGCAGATTTATTTCTGCCTATCTTTTTACTTTCCACAGTGATACAATATTTACTTAGCTATATGTCTCACTATACCCTGTGTAGGAGATACAAAGTAGACAATAGTTGGCTGAGGACCCATTTTCCACAGTTTAAGACTTGGTGAAGTGAAAGGAAACAGAAAAACAGAGAAGCTATGCTGGGACCCCATGGATCTAGGAGGAAGAGGCAGCAGATACTTTGTGGTGCAAAGCTGTGATATCAAACACAGTGAAGGGCTCAGATTAGAGATGAGGAGTTGTCTGGTAAAAATAAATAGGAGGTGTGCAGACATCGCTCTGAGGAGTCGAAAGGAGACTCACAGAGGGTGTGTGTGCAAACACCTTGTTAATCAGAAATCAAGTACGTAGCCAACTTGATTAAGTAGAAGCCAAATGAATAGACTTCGGAATTTTAACTGCAGTGTTTCATAAGGGTGATTTCACAGTGAGATGAAGAAAATGAACGTGTGAACTCACCTGATGAGACTACTGAAGAAAGGCTTGTTGCAATCTGAGCTGTGTGACTAGGCAGTTAACACAGAGTTTGCATTTTTAAACAGAGTTGCTATGTGAATTTCCTTTCTTTGAAAAGTGGGAAATGTAAACGACTGCTTTGGGAAATTAATTTCAAATACAGTGGACCCTTTGAGTTAAAACAATTCCTCAAGTCATGGGCTATTCTCAGAATTTAATGTTTAGTTCTAACTACAATTTTGACTACAGCTCTACCAAAAAATACAGAGGTATTGTTCATTAATGAATTAAAAATAATGTAGTTTCTTTAGTTCATTATTCCTTTCATAGAAACAAATAATATAGCAATTAACTATTGTATGACTCTATGCAGCCTTTGAAAATTATTATGGGATAGCATAAAATGTTACATATTTGATCAATGAAAAGTTTAGGTCCTATATTACCGTTTTCACACTAAAATAAGTAAAGCAGACATAGGATGCTCTCTCTGTCTTTTCTTTTTTTTCTTTCTTTCTTTTGTAATAGAAGGACACTTTATTTGAGCTTATGGTTCCAGAGGGTTAGAGCCTGTGATGCCAGCGTGTAGGCAGCAGGGGGCAGCTGTGGGAGCAGCTGAGATCTCTTGGTCTTCAAGTTCTTATTGAGCAATGAGATTACGCTGATATTTAGGCCTTTCTCCACATAACAACCTGAAATGAATAATTAACATGTTTTCAGAGTGAGAAGCTCTGTGATCTTTCATTCATTTAAATTGTGTTTATTATTGGACAGTGCTGGTTTTCTGATGCTGAATGTAATAGTATCTATATATCACACATGGATGGCTTCCTATTATCATGTTAATATCATTATTACACATCTGAAATGATTCATAAAAAATACTGCAATACAACAAGCCAGCCATTTATTTATTTAGGACCATATTTCTGTGTTAAGTTTTGTAAATTCAGTTCCACAAAGTGCAATACTGTTAAAATAGAGAAGTAAATGTACCACACAGGAAAACTGTGTTGGTCCCAGATATCTTGAATACATTAATTATAAAATAAGTTATTATGTACAGAACGAATTCACAGGTAGGCTCATGGAAAACTCAGCAGCAGATTGCTCTCTGAGATATAATACAGTAATTTGGGACTTAAATTTTATTCTATCCCATCCAAGTTCCCTAAAGGCAATGTTCACAGCTCTTTGTTGTAATATAGCTATCTCAACATTCGAATTACTGATAGTTTACATAATAAATTATTTCCATATGTGTCCTCTAAAGACAACTTGCTGCTTAGGCTATCAAAGGAGGAACCCCAATCATGTAATTGAAAATTCTTATCTTGTGTTGACATTGGCATCTGCTCTGAATAATCTGAATGAAACTCAGGGATAAGAACTTCCTGCATGAATAATTAGCAGTTATTTTTAACAACAGACAGATTTTTTCAAATGGTTAGACCCTGATTTTTCTCCTATGGTTAAAATTGTGGAAGAACTTATATAATAAAATGAACTATTAGAAGAATTTGGCGTTTGGAAATGGTATGATAGTATACTTAAGTGATCCCTAAAATTCCACTAGTGAACTCCTAAACTTGATATACAATTTCAGCAAAGTGGCTGGGTATAAAATTAACTCAAACGAATCAGTAGTCTTCCTCAACTCAAAGGGTAAACAGACTGAGAAAGAAATTAGGGAAATACTTCAGTGTGACTCTAACCAAACAAATGAAATCTCTGTATGACAAGAACTTCAAGTATCTAAAGAAAAGAATTGAAGAAGATCTCAGAAGATGGAAAAATCTCCCATGGTCATGGATTGGCAGGATTAATACAGTAAAAATGGCCACTTTGCCCAAAGCAATCTAGAGATTCAATGTAATTCCATCAAAATTCCAACCCATAGAATTGGGAAAAGCAATTCTCAAATTCATTTGGAATAACAAAAAACCCAGAATAGTGAGAACTATTCTTAACAATAAAAGGACTTCTAGAGGAATCAACATTGCTGACCTCAAGCTGTATTACAGAGCAATCATGATAAAAAAAAAAAAACTACATAGTATTGGTACAGAGATAGGCAGGTCGATCAATGGAATAGAATTGAAGACCCAGAAATGAACCCACACATCTCTGGTCACTTGATCTTTGAAGAAGGAGCTAAAATCATCCAGTCCAAAAACATTTTCAACAAATGGTGCTGGTTCAACTGGAGGTCAGCATGTAGAAGAATGCAAATTAATACATTCTTATCTGCTTGTACAAAGCTCAAGTCCAAGTAGATCTTGTACCTCCACATGAAACCAGATACACTGAAACTAAGAGAATAGAAAGTGGGGAAGAGCCTCAAACACAGTGGAAAATATCTTAAATAGAACACCAATGGCGCATGCTCTAAGATCAAGAATCAACAAATGGGATCTCATAAAAGCGAAGGACACTGTCAATAGGACAAACAGCAACCAAGAGATTGGGAAAAGATCTTTACCAATCCTAAATCCACTAGAGGGTTAATATATAATATATACAAAGAACTCAAAAAGTTAGACTCCAGAGAATAAAATAGCTCTATTTAAAAAAATGGAGTGTAGAACTAAGCAAAGAATTCTCAACTGAGGAATATCGAATGACTGAGAAGCACCTAAGGAAATGTTCAACATCCTTAGTCACCAGGGAAATACAAGTCAAAACAAACCTGAGATTCCACCTCATACCAGTCAGAATGACTAAGGTCAAAAACTCAGGTGACAGCAGATGCTGGTGAGGATGTGGAGAGAGAGGAACACTCCTCCATTGTTGGTAGGAGTGGAAGCTGGTACAACCACTCTAGAAATCAGTCTGAAGTTTCCTCAGAAAATTGGACAGAGTACTACCTGAGGATTCAGCTATACCACTCCTGAGCATACACTCAAAAAATACTCCAACATATAACAAGGACACATGCTCCACTATGTTCATAGCAACTCTATTTAAAATAGCCAGAAGCTGGAAAGAACCCAGATGCCCTTCAACAGAGGAATGCATTCAGAAAATGTGGTACATCTACACAATGGAGTACTAGTGAGTTATTAAAAACAGTGAGGAACTAGAAAATATCCTGAGTGAGGTAACTAAATCACAAAAGAACACACATGGTATGCACTCACTGATAAATGGATATTAGCCCAAAAGCCCAGAATACTCAAGATACAATTGGCAGGCCACATGAAGCCAAGAAGAAGGTAGACCAAAGTGTGGGAGCTTCAGTCCTTAGAAGGGGGCACAAAATATTCACAGGAGGAAATAGAGAGACAAAGTGTAGAGCAGAGACAGAAGGAATAGCCAGGCAGAGACTGACCCACCTGGGGATCCATCCCATTTACAGTCACCAAATCCAGACTTTAAGATGAATGCCAAGAACTGCATGCTGACAGGAGCCTGATATAGCTGTTTTCTGAGAAGCTGTGCCAGAACCTGCCAAATACAGAGGTGGATGCTTGCAGCTAACCATCAGACTGGGCATGGGAACCCCAGTGAAAGAGTTAGAGGAAGGACTGAAGGAGCTGAAGGGGTTTGCAACTCCATAGGATGAACAACAATATCAACCAACCAGATCCCCCAGAGCTCCCAGGGACTAAATCCCCAACTAAAGAGAATACATGGAGGGGCTCATAGCTCCAGGAGCCTATGTTGCCAAAGGATGGCATTGTCTGGCATCAGTAAGAGGGGAAGCCCTTGGTCCTGTGAAGGCTTGGGAAAGAGTGTTGAGGTGCGAGTGGGAAGGTGGGAGTGCGAATATCTTCACAGAAGCAGGGGGAGAGTAGATAGAAGAGGGGGAAAGGGAGATAACATTTGAAATGTAAATACATAAAATATTCATTAAAAAGAATTTGGCAAAAGAAAGTATCAAATTACAATGATATAATTTATAACATAAACTATGTTCAATAATTAATAGGTGGCTTCAGATAACTTCCTGTAAAAGTAAATTCTGTGACAGTGAGCTCTGGCTGGGAAAATCAAAGCAGATAATTTGACACCTTTGGGATTCCTCTGCCACTAATCACATTCTCGATGGTAATCCAGGACACGTGTTCACTGCTTATTTGGAAAACATGTTTGGTGTTTGTTTTCTGTTCTAGTTTGCTTCTATATTGCTGTGACAAAACTCTGGATAACAAAAATCAGGGGCGAAAGTGTTTATTTTCTCTAAACTTTCAAGTGACAATCCATCACAATCCAAGTGACAATAATATCCCAGAATTGAACTGGGAGGCAGGAACTGAGGCATAGATCATTAAGGAATGCTATTTATTGGCCTGCTAACCCTACCTGCTCAATTACCTTTCTCATATAGCCTAGCACCACCTCATCAGGGATGGCACCATTCACATTGGACTGTGTCATTTTTCTGAATTAACAGTCAAGAAGAAGTCCCCTAGACATATAATAACACATTATATGGCAATTCCTTCAGAGAGATTCCCCTTCCCAATTTTATCAAACTGACAACCACCACTGTGACTTTTTCTCTACCACTAATTCTAAGTTAAAGATGAATTTGCAATACTTTTCTTCATAATATGTTATAAGATGGGTAAGTGATTGACTAGTGTATGTTAAGTATAATCAAGAACCTGTAGCTAGGTCATAGGTTCTCAAGGAAAACCCATTCCTATTATTCCGCTAAATGGAGCTACAGTTACACGGAATGCTATGACTTATCCCTATACTAATACATTAGTATGGCGTTCAGCCTTAATCGAAGAAGCTTCTATTTACAGTAGGTGATGATTAAAACAGAAGCAACTGAACAATGTGCAGAATTCTCAGGTCTAAATGGAATCTCTATACTATACTTCTTTGGGAATTGTTTTCCCCAGAAGAGAGGACCAAAATATTATAAGAGCCAGAAGTAGTGGATGATGGCAAGGAAACAGGAGGGCAGGTGCACATGTGACCTCAGCAGTCATGGCAACAAGGACAATACCCATGCACACGCAAGTCAGACCAAATCTCATCATGGGTTGAGAGCTGATTATGAGGTCACACTCTTCACTAAGGAACTATTGACAATGAATAGTTAACTGGAGAGGGAGAGTCCGATTTCTTTAAAAGTGTATCCCTGGTAAGGTGAATATACTCCAATGGAAGATCACACATGCAAAGATATCTGAGTAGGACAAATTGGACTTGATAGGTTTTAAGGGGAAAACCCCACAAAGTTGGGTGAGTAAAGAAAGGGGTCATATCTAGAAGGAGCTGAGGAGGAAGAGCAAAACTGATCAAACATTATATAAAAATTTCAAACAACTAATGAAATATTTATTAAAATATTAGACTAAGTAAAAATCCTCCTGTATGTATACTTTTATAATTGAGATGAAAATAAATAGTGGAAATGAAACTTGCTCCATGTACAGGAAGCTTAATAAACCCCATTTGACCCAACAGCATGGCTGTACACCTTCACAGGGTTACTTTATTTCCGATGGATATTAAGAGACAGAGAAGAACCAGATAGAGTTTACAGAGTTGCCCGTGGGTCAACTAGAACAAAAATGAGCCATGGGTAGACTTGTGGGAGTCGTCCTGAGCAGTACGCTTGACGGATTTCTTAACAACGTAGACTTGAGCTCCAAGATTCCTCACTCCCTCTACCTTTCCAGTATCTTGTAAGTCCAAAAGTGTGACCTGGAAGATGCTCTTGGAAAGCTCCTTTAAACTTTACTTTCTTTCTAGAAAACATGTTTTTAATGACAGAAAAATTGTACAGACTTTCTTATTCACAGAACCATAGAAATTCTCTTACTTTCCCTCCTTTAGTAACCATCAACTTTGACAGTTCCCCAGCTAGCCTAGTAGCATCCAGAGCCTCTTACCATGCCAAGCTAAATTATCAACTGGGTTGATCTTGTGCAGGTCTTCTATAGGTAACCACGATGGTGGTGCATTCATGTGTATAAAAGCTGTGTCCTGTCCTCCTCCCAAAAGAACCAGTAAAAACAAAACAGACTTAAATGACTTTTCCCAATTGATTGCTTTTTCTTATAGGTTTGAAAACTGCACAGATTGCTAAGGAAGCATAAATGACAAGTCAAAGTTTGTCTGATCCACCGAGGGTACACAGTCAAATTCATCACTATTTGTAAATTTTCTACTCCATATTTCATTGCTATGATACTCTAAATTAAAAGTAGCCATCACTGAATTTAGTAAATCTTACAGATAAATATTTTATAGCATATTAGTTTTTGAAGGTTATCTTCAAGTATCCATTATCTTCTCTCTACTTTTGTCTACAGAGGAGCAAATGACAAGAGAATAAACAGGACAGGGACAATTTGGTTGTAAATGATATCTGAGGTATAGATGTGTGAGATGATGTCATACAGGTGAGTCAGGTACAAGATAGAATGAGGCCTGTCATTGGACAAGAAGGAAGGATGGGCGAGAGAAAAGTTTGAGGGAAGAGGAGGAGACTGGAACGGAAAGGACAGTAGACTGGAGGAGACCACAGGAGAAGCTGTGGAGAAAACATGGAGGTTCATGTTAAGATTCCACGCTGTAGGGGCTGGGGATTTAGCTCAGTGGTAGAGCGCTTACCTAGGAAGCGCAAGGCCCTGGGTTCGGTCCCCAGCTCCGAAAAAAAGAACCAAAAAAAAAAAAAAGATTCCACGCTGTATATTTACAGGTTGTTATGAATATTCATAAGAGGTGGATTGTATACGGCTTTGTATGTTTAGGTGGGCAATTATATCTTATCAATTTGATCAGAGGTTATTGTGGTGTGTGTTCTTTCTTTTGGAGAATTGAGTTTGGGTAAGTAAGTGGTAGCAGAGATACTGGGCTGTCATGAAGTTGGGATGTGTGTTTCTGGCAAGATATGTACCTGATATCTTAGGGCAATGTGGTGCCAGACCTGGTGGGGGGTAAAAGACAGCGTTTTAATATAATTTTACAACAACATAGATGACCTCAGGCAATTTCTGAATCCTTTGATTCTTTTTATTAAGTACTCTCCTCCAATGCATTTATCTTGTGTCAGTAGACTCCTAGATTAATACAAAGAAGTACATTATTTTCCTGGATGACAAAACAAAAATGGCTTGTGTAAGGAATGATGGAAAGGCTGGAAAAATAGATGGGCAGTTAAAAAGCTGCTTGTTCCAGAAGGTGTGTGTTCAAATACTAACACCACATGGTAGCTTACATCCATCCATAACTCTATTCCCAGGAAAACCAACTGCTTCTTCTGGTTTCGTGGCTACTGCATACACATGGCACACAGACATGTAAGTAGGAAAACCACCCATGCACATATAGTGAAATTAAAAATCTAGTGTATGGAAAACTGAAAATTGGATTGACATAGTACTTTATTAACAGTTTCCTTTTCCTTATCCTGATAAGATCAAAATCAAAGCAATCCTGGTCAACAAATTCCCAATACCATGATTAACTGAGCACAGTGAATACTGTCGAAGGGTACAATTTAACTGCCTTTCATTTGGTGAAACCAACTTCTGACTTTAATCTGATGATTTGGGAAACCCAAGGCAAGCTAGGAGATGTACACAGGAAGGCATTAGAGAAAGGTGTTATCCAAAGCTGGAGAAAGACAAAAGGAAGTAACAGAAAGGAGAGATAACTTGTATGTGGAAAAGAAGCAATAATCTGATGGGTAAAGAAAGATTTAGAAAAATATTACTAATCTGGAAAGCACAATAGTTGGGTGGGAAATGTTGACTATAGAGAAATTGTACTATGTAAATAGTCAGGATTTAATTGTCCCAGCAGGGCATAAACTATAAGGATTGCTCACCTAAGGTGACACTACTGGGATCTGAAGGAGCCTATACAGGTAGGTTGAGGGATTGGATTTCAAATCATCTAGGGAGGCAGGTCTGCCTTCAAAGAGCTGAGCCTTCGGAGAACCTTCCTCGTGTTGACTGCTCGGTGCTCCACCCTTCTCCATGCTGCCTCACCTTTGGCTCCATAGCAAAGAGGAAAATGGATTATAGATTAGACCTTGGACTCCACGGGCCACAGTAAGCCCTGGTTTTAATGAGTGATTGATCAGATATTTGATGGAGCATACAGCTAACGCAAAGCCACAATTGTTTCAGGGAGTTTGTTTTTAAAAGGTTGTCCTGCCATTAGTGACAATTTCCAGCTCATAATAACATTTATCTCCTCTCTGTCCCTCGGTAGTGTTCTATCAAGGATGCTCTGATTGGCTCCCCATTGTGTTCGAACATTTTACTCACGTCAGAGTGCAAGCTCATCAGAATGGGAAGCTGATTGTCTATTGAGGCCACTGTAGGGGAAAAACGTCAACATTGTGTGTGTGCTGAAAGTGGAAAGAGAAGGCTAGAAATGGGCAACAGAAAGATGAGTTAGAATTAATGCGAAAACTAAGTAAATTGATTAACTTAGGAACATATTTCTCTTTTTGTAAAGATTAGAGGATTTATAGGAAATCAGAGTTGAATGGAAAGCTATGCTGTACAGAATACACTCCGCCAATATATCAGATTCTAACACGAAAGAACTAATTTTCTAAGTATAAAAATGAACTTTGGGCCTGAAGGTCGGGCTATCAGTGGTTAATACACTTGTCAAACATGAGAGTCGGAGTTCATAATGTACATGAATGCCAGGTATTTGTGTATGATGATTTGTTTGTAGTTCCAGTCTGAGACAGAGAAACAAGATTCCCAGAGTAGCTCTGACTAAAGGAATAGGTTAAAGAGCAACCATGATGCTTCCCAATACCAACTGTGGGACACACACACACACACACACACACACACACACACACACACGTACACTTTACACATGCGGAAACATGCATACAATCATCTACAAAACCTGCATACACATACGTGAAAATGGGGAAAATGTAATTATATATGTTTTACCACAGCAAATCAATCTTTCTTAATGAAAAGTGAGAAAGTACTCCTCAGAGTGAGGAGGGAGGGGTTTCAGGGAAGGAATTCCTTATGATAAGCAACTACTTAACTTAATTTTCTCTGTGCAAATTTATTTCTTTATTCTCAGAAGGAAGCTCAGCATATAGAATTAAGTATTAAAATGAATCATTGGTTTGTCCCTGTCTACTGTGGCATCTTCATTGGTGTCATCCCGGTTCATCACATTTGGGTAGTCATGTTGGGGGGGGATTTTAGGGATGCAACATCTGATATTACTAGAAGATACATTACCACAGTCAGCTCTGACTCATCCTTTGGCCCTTACAATCTTTGCACACCGTTTTCTGCAGTGTCCCTCTAGACATATGCATGCAATAACAGTTAGTTAAAAAGAAAAGAAGCCAGGGGTGGGGGTTAAATAAAAAGAAGCCATGAATTTGGAGGAGAGCAGCAGGTACCTAGGAGGGTTTGGAAGAAGGAAGAGAAGGGAGAAATGTTGAATTACATTATAACATGAAAAATAAAAGACAAAACTTTCTGAGGAAAATCATTTTGTATTAGAAAAACATAAAATCATCCAACATATGGTTGAATATGTAAAATACATGAGAAGTGAGGTTTCTCTTAGAGTGCTCGGAGTTATTAGGAGCACATTTTTGATCCTGAGTGCTGGGTTACAGTCATCATTAAAACTGAAGAAGGTCATAGGGCAGTGGGAGAATCTGGTAAATAAATACTCCCAGCACAGTGTGTGAATTAATGTAATTGAACTAAGTACAAGGTCCTACAGAAATGTGCACAGAGCAGCAATTGACCCTGCCCTTGGGTTAAGACCGAAAAATGTGTGTGTGAGGGAGCAACATGTGAGAGTTAGACTTCAGAAGGCGGTATCTAATCACAAGACCTTCCCTGGTTCTCACCATATATCTCCATTATCAGATATTGTAACTTTCAATATAGAAATCAAGACCAACATAGTGAGTGAATAACCTGTCTTTAATTCAATCAGAACAAAAATGAGCTTGAACACAAGGTCACATTTTACCAGTACTGGAAAGTCAGCAAAAACACAAAGTTTAATGTTCTCTACTTAACCCACATGTATACAGCAATGACTGAGATTAATGACATCCAAGGAAAATGGTGAGATACTATCAAAATAAGTGCAGGAGAACTTATAAAGCAAGATCTAGTTTAAATCAGATTTTATGCTGACTTTTTAAAGGTATCCTCACAAGAGATAAGAGTAGTCATTGAGTCTGTGAAACTGCCCTTTTATTTTTCTTCTATTCAAAATAGTTTGTTCTATGGGTATTTTCCTGCATGCATATCTGTGCACCACATTAA
This sequence comes from Rattus norvegicus, assembly GCF_021556685.1. NCBI lineage: Eukaryota > Metazoa > Chordata > Mammalia > Rodentia > Muridae > Rattus > Rattus norvegicus. The sequence continues at coordinate 114,509,959 of NC_141537.1, read as the reverse complement.
TCCAGTGCTCAAGGAGGCCAGAAGAGACTCAAAGTTCCTAGAACTGGAGTTACAGATGTTGGCGCTAGTAATTCAACCCTAGGAACTCAGTGAGAGCCACGTACATACACTCCCTAGTGCTGAACCATTTTTCAGTCTATGATTTTTCTTTGTTTGTTTGTTTTGTAGCTTATTCTCTGCAAACTTCAGAAGGATGACCCTGGAGTTTGTTTATGGAGGGAGTATTTGACACTTTTAGAATAATTTTTCATATGTATACACACACACACACACACACACACACGCACACACACACACACACGTGCTCATAAGTGCAGGTTTCCATGGATGCCAAAGGTGAATAATGGGTCTTCTGGAGTCTCAAACAGCTGTGAGCCACCCCTCATGAACACTAGGAGCCAAACACCCATCCTCTTCCAGAGTGGAAAGCACTGTGACCACTGAGCCATCCCTAACCCCAAAGACCCTTGAACACAAAGATGCTGTTGAGCTAAAATTCTGTGATGATAATGTTCATTGTTTTCAGAACTTTGTGGTTCAAAGAGTTTGCCATTCTTCATATACAGCATTCCCATTAATTCCTGAGTGACAATTGAGAAAGGGATTTTATGTCTTATACTTAAGAGATGAGAAAGCTGTCTGAGAGTGATAACATTTCTGACTCATTTAAAAGGTGAATCGTTGTCATACTGCCTGGTTTGTATTTTATGCTTAATTCTTTTAAAAAATTACGTGTGTGTGTGTGTGTGTGTGTCTGTCTGTCTGTCTGTCTGTCTGTCTGTCTGTCTTTCTGGCTGTCTGTGTGTTTGTGTATGTGTATGTGTGTATATCAGAGCAAGTAATCTTCGAGACCAGAAAATATCAGATCCCCTGGAGCTGGAGTTATGGGTGTGCTGGGACGTGAACTCTTGTCCTCTGCGAGCTCAGGAGCACTGTTAATTGTTGAGCGATCTCTACAATACTAACTTTCAGGCCTTTTGAGTCACTGGCTGATTCTCACTAGAAAATTATGTTTATGTTTCAGGAAGAAGATCCAAAGTATCAAGGAATTTAGGCCTGTGATCTCATAACAGTTATGGTTAGTTTTGAGGTAAGGATTAGGTCCTAGGAGTTCTACTTAAATGCTAGGAGAATTACAGCTAGGCTTGAAGGCCACTGAGCCAATGAGATTAAGGTATGGATCAGGACTGACTACCCTATTTCATCCAGCCCATCCTAGAATAAATTAAGAATATAAGGAGGCATGTATATTATGAGAGTTTGTTTCTAACACTGTCATAGCCTGTTTGGCTTTGCCAACTGAAAGAGATACATTGTACATTTCAAAAAAACATGCAGGACTTTGTTATGATCTGAAAGGAGTTTGTGAAGAGCAAATTGTACCAATTCTCCCCACAAATAAGCCTCTCTCAATCTATGGCTGGCTTACTGTGGTGTGAATTTGGAATGTTTTCTATAATCTCATGAGTTTGATCCTCTGTTCCCGAGCTGGTGATGGGAATGTAGAACCTTTAGAAGGTGGAACCTTGCTGAAGAATTGAATGGCAAGAGGTGGGAGCTAGAAGTTTTATGACCTAGCCCCAGTTAATGTCTCTGTTTTCTGTTGGTACAATGTGATTACACATATTCTATTCCTGCCACCATGGCTTTCTCCCATTGTGGACTATACCTACTCAAACTGTAAGGCAAACAACAAACAAGAAAACAACAACAACAACAACAACAACAACCAAAAATGAAAAACCCACAGAAACAATAACAAAGTGTCACAAAATTCCTTCTATTTAAACTGCTTAAATATTTGGTCAGGACAATGAAAAAAGAAAAAAGGATACAGATGTGTTTTTGCTACACTGCTATTGCTGAGAGAAAACAACCTGACTAAAAGCAAGGAAGAATGGGTTTATTTGCCTTCACATTCTAGGTAACAGTCTTTTGTTTGTTTGTTTGTTTGTTTGTTTGTTGTGTTTTGTTGAATTTTGGTTTTTGGAAGGTAGTCATGATAGGACTTCAAGCAAATATTCACATCATGTCCGCAATCAAGATTAAAGATAGATTATTACTTGTCAGTGTTCAGCTCAGTGTCTTCACCCTTATCTAGTTCAGGATCCTTACCTAGGAAATTGTGCCTGCCACAGTAGCTGGGTCTATATCCATAGATTAATCACAGCGATCTTTCACAAGCATTCCCACAGGCAAACCTCATCCCATCTCTCTGAAGACTGTGTAATTTTAAAACAAGAGACTATTTTATCTGGGGTTCCACATTTCCTAGTTTTGCACTGTGCTAGAATTCAGGTAACATAATGGGACCGCTGTAGGGATTGGTTTCAGTAACTATTCCGCAAATGAAACCATACAGTGTGAGTGTAAATCTTAATTATCTTCATTACATGTGAATCATGTTATGGTTTGAATGGAAAATGTCTTCCCCATCCTCCTGTTTTGAATATTTAGTTCAAGAAAATATGGATAATGAAGGGCATCAAGAGGAGTTGGGTCTCTGGGAGAATATCTTCCCTAGCTGCTTCCTCCTAGTCTCTCTGCTTCCTTTCTGCTGTGGTATGAATGGCTATTCTTTGCCCTGAGAACTTCCCATCTTGATGTTCTAATGAAGATCGGGGAGTAACTAACATGGGGCCAAATCCCCCTGGAACTGAGCCACAATCAGTTGATCGCCCTCAGATTGTTTCAGGTATTTGGTCACAACCATATAAAAGTAACCAATACAGACGGAGACGAATATATTCTTCCATTCATTTACGGGCCTAGTATGTTTGTTGTGCATATCACAAATGTTGTTTTTGTTTTGTTATCAATAATCTGTAATGCAAAGAACATGTCAAAGTATTCTCTCTGCCAATTATCCATCTATTCAAATGATAAAACTCAATCCTATCCCATATCAGACTCAACCCACCTGCATCATGGAGAAAGAACAGCCATGTAAAAGACCCCCACTTTGATTCACACTCTACACATGTAAACAATGATAGAATAAGGTGAAGAACAGAGGAGAAAAGATAACACATTGGGATTCTCCACAGGAATTTCACCTCCATATTTTGTCCCAACCTCCCACTGACTACCCATCTCCTCTCTAGAATAATTATTTTTCCTCTCTCAGGAAAACTATTCTGCAAAGCATAGCTCAAACAGCATGACTGATGTCAGCCTCCCTAGGAGGCTTCTGCCTTAGTGGAGTGGGCATTCAGATGAATAGTGAGATGATTTCTCAGGTCCAATGACTATTTTATAAAAAGGATTTCAATTATAGAGTTCAGTGAAAACCTAAAATATTAGTTTGGAACACCCTTGCTTGTTCACGCTGTTCCTTATTCATTCTGATTATCAGTCACAATCATGACACAACTCTTCACCTTGTTGGAAAAACTGCTGACTTGGAAGAACCATATTCTAGGTGCTTTGGTTTATGGGTAACAGTTCTGAAGGGGTGAAAGTTCCATGGAACAGATGTATGATCTTCCACACCTTCCGCTTTCTTGTTCTCCAAATGGCAGATAATGGAGATCCTTTCATTTTGGGGTGATCCTAATTTTTATCTCATCTTCTCTAGTCTCCATCTGTCTCACTTAGAAACAGAATGCATCTTCCTTCTGACCAGGAAGATCAAGGGTTCTCATGGATGAATAGTCTGAGGCATGTGTCCTAGGCCAGCTCTGAGGAACAAATTCTTTCTTGCTTATTCTTTCTTCTTGATGCATTGTTTTATCTCATTTGAAAGAGTTCTTTTGTTCTTCCCTCTGATAGTTTGGCTTCCTCTTTTTTTCTTTATTCTATTTTTTATTGCAATTTTTAAATTTACATTTCAAATGTTATTCCCTTTCTTGGTTTCCTGGACATAAGCCTTCTATCCCTTCCCCCTCCCCTTCTTCTATAAGGGTATTCCCCTCCCACTCACCCCCTGGGTTCCTCTTATAAGCTTTAAAATTAAAATTGAAACAAAACAAAACAAACAAAAAAAAAAAACAAGCCAGTTTCCTAGTGTTAATGAAGAGATACCCTAAGGCTGAATTTCTTCAACTTTTGTTGTAGGATTAGAACTTGAAGGCACGTTATCATAAAGGTCATCATGGTTTTATTTCTTCCTCTCAAAATGTAAAGCCATCATGTCTACTCTGCAGTTTCATCCTGGATTGTTTCTATTAATGAACAGTGCTTTACTGGCTCTGAGCAAAGACATATCAGGAGCTCTTATCCCTTCAGTGGTGCAGAACACCTCCCCACTGTCTACTGCCATTATCACAGCAGCACTGAGAGGCATCATCTGTTTAGGGAAACAAAGTTCTTAGATCCAATCTACACTCATTAGTAGATTTGAAACAATGGAAGTACTTTGACTGGAAAAAAATGGAAAGCAGTACTTATACGGTAGTTATCAGAGAATTTATCAGAAAATTTAGAAGGTTAATAGGAGCATCAAACAGATGGTGAGATATAAGTCAAAGAATGAGTTCAGGTATTTAAGGAAGAAATGGGATACTTCAGCACTAATTCTTTGTGGAAGATAAATCTTTCCTTGCCTTATTTATAGGGAAATGTGGTAGGCTAGAAGGAAATTATAGTGGATGCGGGGCACTGCAGAACTGCATATCAAACCAAATAGTCTTGAGCTGAAAGGCAAACTAAAGGACACAATCATAGCATGCATTTTCTTAAAGTATGGAAAAATATCATAGTGTGAATTGGTGACAGGATCAAACCACAGAACAACGCACTCTACAGACACCCTGTAGTCGCAACCCCTGCATTCCAAACACAGACTCATTTATACTTCTAACATCATTGGCCAGAGGAAATCAAGCCAAAATAGTATAATAAGCTACTTTCTGACTTGAAATACACTTGAAAACCCCAGAACAGTCTTGAGAAGTAAAAACTATTTTAGCTTATCATCTACTCAAGTTTCCATATCAGATCTAAGACATAAATCTCATTTGTCTATCTATACATACAGACCTAGAGACAGACACATAAAATATAAGTTCCCACATTTACAGAAATAGTTTTCCTGCAGAATGGGGGCAAAAAGGAGACAGACAGACAAACAGACAGACAGATATACACTAACACACACACACAAACACACACACATACACACACACAGAGAAAGAGAGAGAGAGAGAGAGAGAGAGAGATTAAAATTCTGTGTAAGAAATTTGCCATAGTATTCAAGTTCTAGTACAATTATGTTCTAGTACTTAACATGTAGACTAAAGCAACATATAATCAAGCCAAATAAGTCACTAAATACCACACCTCAGAGTACAATAATGAAGCCAGGAGAAGGAGATGTTTCAGAGAATAAAGGAGTTGTTCTATAAGTGTTAATACCAGGGCACAGATACCCAGTATCCCCAAAATAATTGGGCATGTGTAGTGTCCTTCCTGAAATTTCAGACCTGTGCAGAGGCGAGGGATGTCTGCTGCATGCTGTGAGAACTCACTCTTAGTAAGTTTGTTTTTCGACATTCACAGGAACACCAAGGAACACACACACACACACATACACACACACACACACATATACACAAATGAAACATTTACTTCATAATAGCAATGGGACATGAGCCCTAAGCACCTGTATGTATTCCTGTGAGTGTGTGTGTGTATGTGTGTAGAGCCCATTCAATCCCACACTTGTGCCAGGATATAAGTTATCCAAAGTCTTCTAGTAACTATCATAGAAAAATATATTTCAAGCAGAAACTATTTTATGAAAAATAATCCTGATAAGATTCATCAGCAAGTAGATACACATTGAGGCCCTCCATGAATTTGTAAGATTCAACAAGATTCTCTTGTTTCCCAAGAGTCCCCCCTGTTAGCATATTATTCTATAAGTTTTCACTCCTGATGACTCTTGGTTTTGTTTTGTCTAAAGATGAGGAGGATACTCAGCCTTCTTCTTCTTGTACCTTGCATGGAAACACTTGATTCAGGAACCCTAGTGATTGCACAGCTCTCCTACTGGTCTGTCTGCCTGCTCACCATCCTGCTCTTTCCCAGTATTTTATGCTTTGTTTGTGCATCTATTTGGTTTGGGTGCAAAGGTAAGTCCTCCACTGCTCCCTCTTGATAGCAAATGAGATTCTCCACAGATTTCTTACCACTTGGAGAATATTACCTTTCTTATTTTGGTGAGAAAAGTGAGTTTTACTGGTGTTAGAGAATCAAAGATTTCTGATATAATCTGTAACTGCAAGATACTGAAGGCAAATAGAGGCCAGGAATGCTTTGAATGGGGCGAATGGCTCATGTTGTTTAATACAAGGTTTAGAGGAGATATACTTGCCTTAACATCTTTTGAGTCTGGCTCACTTCCTCTTTAGTGTCTCTACAGTCAGCATTAGATGTTGCTAGGTGCTTAGGGTGTGAACCACATATATTGATAAATAATTATTGCACTTCAGGGGTCGAGACTTTAGGGGAGAAAACGTAAGTTACTAACTCTTAGAGAGATAATGAAGCAAGAATGAGTTCAGAACTTCCTTGATTTAAGTGTTTTACTGTTTTATCTTCTTTAAGCCAAGTTGGAATTGGGTGGTACCTTCATTATAGTGTTGTAGCTTGGTAAGAAGAATCCCCAGTAACCAGTAACATTATTTTTCTTTCCTGTATTTTGGGAAATTCTTCAGGGTTCTTAGAGCCGGGAAGGAGAAGAAACTGACATAGATAAAGACTCATCAATTTAGGGACGGCGATCCTTGCAAAGTAACTTCCATTTCACCATAACTGAGTGCATTAATATAGTCTGCAAGGCATTATGAAGAGGTTGTTGACGTTTCTAAATTACAAAATTTATACATCTATGAAGTATGTATGTGCGTTGTAAACCTTTAAAAACTCACAAACGGGGTTGGGGATTTAGCTCAGTGGTAGAGCGCTTGCCTAGCAAGCGCAAGGCCCTGGGTTCGGTCCCAAGCTCCAAAAAAAAAAAAAAAAAAAAAGAAAAGAAAAAAGAAAAAACAAACAAACAAAAACTCACAAACAAGACTTACACATCCATGTCAACAGGGTACTGTTTCTTCCTAGGACTACAAGAAAAAATATCTCTGAAACTTTCAAACTGCTATGTTAGGAATATCTATTTATACTTAGAGAGGATTTGTCTCTCCAACAGTATTCATATAGAGATCTATATAAGCCAATACTGGGCCTTTTACTGAATACTAGGAACGGCCCACTAGGGACTAAAAACTCTCAATCCTTCAGCAGCATCCCTCATGGAGTGGAGAAATCTGGTCTGTTGGAATGATTGGTGAGGTCAGAGGTGAGTTTGTGTCAAAGTAAACAGAGATTGCTGTGCAAGCTTTATACATTTCCTGGTGTTTTTCTTTTATACTGAAAAGAAAGCAAGAACTATATTCTTAGATTAGAAATAATTCCTGCATTTCTGTGAAAGAAGCCAGCTCTCAGAGGAATGAAAGCCTTAAGAAATTTGATGATCAACTCTTGGTATCATAGTCTTTAGAAATGTTGTGAGAATCAGCGGGGAGATGATTTCATTGGTAAAATGCTTGTCATTCATTCAAGCATGAGGACCGGATTTGATTCCCAGAACAAATAGAGGAAAACAAAATCTGGGCTTGTTGATGCTCACCGTTAGTTCCATTTTCAGGAACTTAGAAATGGACAGATCCTTAAAGCTCATTGCCCTGGCATCATATGAACAACTGCAAACAAGTCTCTCTCTCTCTCTCTCTCTCTCTCTCTCTCTCTCTCTCTCTCTCTCTCTCTCTCTCTCTCTCTCTCTCTCTCTCTCATGCTTGCACAGTAAAAGTGACAGAGGAAATAATTCATTTGGCAATGTACATGACCTGAGTTTGTTCCCTAGAACGTCTAGAACTCACTTAAGCCAGGGAAAACAATGCACATTCATAAGTCTAGCACTGAGGGTTTGTAGAGACAGGAAGCTCCCTGAGGCTCCCTTTCAAGTCACCCTAGCAACGTGGTGAGTTTCCCTATCTAAAAAACAAAACCAAGAACAGTGGTGTATGCCTGAGGAATGAATTCCCTCTCCCTCTGATCCTTACACACACACACACACACACACACACACACACACACACACATCTTGTTGTAAAATACAACTGACATGCTTTACCAGGTGGTTAATTATGTTATATTTTAAGTGATGTAGGAAATCACTTCTATCTTCTGTCTTTTAAACTGGCTGATTAATAATTCTCAAAATGTTTGTTAGTTTTGATAGACTACAATTAAATTGGTGCCAGAATGATTATTTTCTCCCTTTTCCTAATACTTCATTTTAAAATTCCTTGCCACCTCATTCTAGAGCAGCGTTTTCGACTTAGAATTATTGATAATGGCTTCTCTCCTGTCCTTGGTAACCACTTTGTGCCTATTAGGATGCACAGCATCCTCATAGCCCATGTAAACCAGACACAATAGTCCCTAAGCCCACGTCTGGAAGCCAGATAATCCCTAGAGAGTAGAAATGTTCTGGCAAGGGGCAAATATGTCCTTAGTTTAAAAGTCACAGAGACAAGAGAGTTAAAATACTGTCCAATTTAAATAATAGTTTACAGAAATTATAGAAGATTTCATTAATTTAAGAGAAGTTATGAATCCACCAAAAATATTGGCAGCTTTTATTAAAACATAAAATGTCTTATGCATAAAATGTAGAGAGCTAAGCAATTAATAAAATCCATAGCAGATATAGTGTCAATGTATTGAAAACCTAGACATACTATTAAAATAGTATTTAAGTACACAAACACATGAGTAGTCAAAGGCTAGAAAACATGGAAATTTACTACAGTGTAACACTCAGGTTCATTTTCTAGCACTTATACCAGCAATCATACAACATCCTGTAGCTACAGTTCCAGCATATCTGAGGCCCACTTCTGGATTCAAGGAACCCAATGCACATGATGAGCATATGAACGCATACACCGTTGTGCATATGCCTATCAGCAAAATAAGTATCTCTTTTACAATCTGCATGTTTGTCATTTACAGTGCATTGTTTGGATTAGATGAGAACTAGGACCTGCCTATTAGCTAAGTAGGGATACCTGATATAAGCATTTCTCCTTGCAGTCATGCTTTTATTGTACAGACTTTCAGTGATACAGCAGTACTGACTGCAATGCTCCACCACGTTGTCCATCAGACATCCCATCAGGGATGAGAATGCACTTCAGGCAACCATGTGCTTTACTGAGCACTGGCTTTCCTTCTGAGAACTTGAGATTTGTTAAGTGATGGGCCCATGGCGACGACCTGATTACTCCCCATTGAAAAGATTGCACATGGAGTTATTCATGAGCCTTCCTTGCAGACAGGATTCCACATGGGCTGCTGCAGTTCATTGTTTCAGAAGTTAAGCAAGCACTGGGCCCCCTTTGAGAGAATTTTCTCAAAGGTATATGCATGGTTTCCTTTCATTTATTTCAGGTACTCATCCTTGTGTCATTTGCTCTGTATTTTCTAATCACAGTTGTAGGTACATCTAACACCTGAGTTTACACGTCTTCCTGGAGAAACAGAAGGCGGTCTGGGTCATTGCTCAAACACAACGGCTTACAGAAATGGCACTCTGTACTTACAGGCACCCTCTTGGGAAAATTTTTTTGTTATGTATAGACAATTGCTTAATATTAAAATTCATCACATACACCTTTATAAAATTATTCATAACATTGCAATATTATGAATGTTGCATATTAATATGAAGTTTGATATAATCAGTTTATTAATATTTGAGAGACTAATCATCAGTATAGGTCTGAATTAAAGAATAATGATCTGTTGAAGTTTAAACCATATTCTATCCTAAATTGTATTTCTTGTGCCCATCCATTAATATAACACACCATTTATACCATGTACAATATAATATTATCCTCTGAAGTTGTTAAAAATATCTTTCCAAACTGCTTATTGATAAGTATATTTAGAGAGACATTGAAGGTGAAGAAAGAAACAAGCCAGAGAATGAGAAGGAGTCAGGAGATTGGAATAGATTGCGAGAGTTATTTTGAAGGCAAGCATAGCATTTCACTGAGAAGCTGAGAGAAGCCAGTTAGAATCAGTCAGCTTGGAGAGGAGTTTTGAGCCAGTACAGCTGAGTTGAACCTGCCACCCAGAGTTTAGAAAGAACTAGAAAGGGTTAACTTATTCAGAAGTTACCCTTACATATCATAGTTTTTGTGGTTCCAGAGTCCACCATCTATTGAAGTAACTTTCTTTCATAAAAATTGTATTACCTCACATGAACTATTTCTGGCGAGATAGTTGAAGAACAAATGTGTTGCAATGCAAATAATCTATTTGTGGACTTACAATTTACTTTCTGCTATGTTCCAGAGCACAGAAGTAAATTGCACCGAGAATCACACAAATTCGGGAGCACAGTTACTATTATATATTTTTTTACATTTATATTATCCATGTTTAAGTTTTAAAAGCCTTTTTATATTTATTCCAGGGCATGGATTATTGAAGTAACAGTGACTCATTTGTGTGAGTATACATTCTATTTAAAGTATTGGAATGCATTCAGTAAGAAATATCCACATGTCTAAGGAAACATACAGATTCAATTAAGAGTATAAATTACGAAACGAGATGGAGACTCCTAGATATAGGAATATATTTTAATAATTGAAACCCCCCTATCTAGTAGGCTAGTTTGGGTCCTTGATGTATTTTGTGGAGATGGAAAAAGAATGTTTGCTCCAGATCTTTGTAAGTGATTATGAAGAATTCCTGTTTGATAAAATAGAATGTAAGGCACCAATGACCAACAAATGGACTTTCCCAAGCAGTTAAGTGATGAATAAGAATTGTAATGCAAATAGAAAAAAATCACCGTTTAGTATGGATCTAGAATCGCTTGAAAATGAGTTCTGTAATAAGACTACAACAGTTTCTTCCTGGGGCTACAGTGACAGTTACTACAATGTTGGTGGGGAAAAAACCAGAAATGCTTTGTCACATAGTTCTAGACTTAAGAAACTGAACATTTGTAACCCTGGGGATAAATCAAAATACTAGCCAGGTGTGCACTTCTCAGCACTCCAAAGGAGAGAGTTTCTTTCTTTCTTTCTTTCTTTCTTTCTTTCTTTCTTTCTTTCTTTCTTTCTTTCTTTCTTTCTCTTTTTGTAGCTCTGGGGAGCTCCCATTATTTTTGGTGTGTGGCCACACAACTTTGTTCTCTACCCTCAGCGTCTGCATAGCTCTACATCCTTTCCTATCCTCTGCTGTTTGTGGTCAAACTTCCCCTGGACTGATCTCTGGAAGGGACGTTTCACACTGGGCCCTATGTGGATGAGTTAGTACCGCCTTCTCATCTCACTCTTTAGTTAACTACATGTGCAGACGCTCTTTTCCATAGGAAGGTAGCCCAAGGCCTTCCTGAAACTAGGAAGTAAGACACTTGCAGATCTTTCTTTTGTCTAACGTTGTCAGAATAACACACACTGATATAGAGTAAAACAGAATCCAAAATCTAAAACGACTTTACCACAAATGCACACACATGTATACAAACATATACAAACTCTACACACACACACACACACACACACACACACACACACACACACACACAAGCATAAACATATAATACTGTATTTTAAAATAGTTAAAAGTATTATTTTTAAATATTATATACATGGATTGGTGCTCAGCCTGAAGGAATTTCTTGTACCAAAGAAGAGCATCGAAACCTCTGGAACTACAGTTACATATGGTTGTGAGCTGCCATGTGGATGCTGGAACCTAGGTCCCCTGGAAGAGTATCCAGTGCTCTTAACTGCTGAGCCATCTCTCCAACTAGAAAGTAAAAGTACTATTGACATTATTTAGACACACACACTTTCATTTTCCAAAATTATAAGATTCTGAAGGATAATCAGAGTTCCTTAAACAGTATAGGGTGCTTCCTGAACACTCTACCACCTACCTCAGTGATATGAATATTACGATCAGTGCCCCTTGTCCCCACACACTATTGAAGATTCGTAACACCAAAACTCACTGACAGTATTCTTCTGGGTTCATAATCTTTTTAGCTCAAATCAGAAAATAAATGACAGTCTTCTTAGTATAAAGGGACATTTCCCTCAGTCTCTTTTCCATTTCAGCAGAGACACTTAATTCAAATTATATAAAATCTCAGCCTCCAAGCCAGCTGTGTTTGGTGTTTGTCAGCTGCTTTGAGTCATTTTTCTAACAGCTGGGTTTTTTTTTTCAACCACATTTTACCCCAATTATCTTTCTCCATGATCTTCAAATATATTTCAAATGATTTTTCCTCCTGATTCAATACGTATGTTTATAGTAAGAAATTTAGAAAACAGAGAATGAGATGACAAAGGATTACGGAATCAGCTGCAGTGCTCTAACTGGTTCAAGTGATATGGCTTCTTAAAAAAAAACAGAAAAACAATCCCAGTGTCCCACAGAAATGCAAGCAGTCATACACACATGGAGACATACCCACACAGTCACATGTGAGAACACACTGACGCAGGCACATACACACAGGCACACACATCCAGCCTCACACAGGTAACACCGTTTTACAGTTTTCAGTTCTGTTAGCCTTTGAGCACAGAGGAACTGCTCCCAGCCATCATCACCTCCTCATTTCCCTCCTCAGAGTCCTTGCCATTTTATCACTTTCATCTCTCACCTACCTGGCCTCACCTCAGAGACTTCTTTTTTTCCCTTACAACCCATATCTTATGTGATGAAAAACTTAATAGCCAAATCTAAAACAGCATTTCTCAACCTGTGCATTCCAACCCCTAACCCTTCCACAGAGGTTCCTAAGATCATTAGAACACGTATATAGTTACATTATAATTCACGTCAGTAACAAAATTACAGTGACAAAAGTAATTTTTTGATTGGGGGGGTCACTATAACACGAGGAACTGCATTAATAGGGTTGAAGCATTAGGAAGTTGAGAACCACAGCTCTGAAAGGACTTTAATAAAAGTAATCTGATCACTGACTCCTACCTAAATCTCTCACTGACAATCCTCGACCCAGACAATCAACATTTCCTTTCTAATCCATGGCAAATCTCTTCCAACCTGGCACCCTTATCAGGAATTGCATGTCAACCTGGACATGCAGCTCTTCCGAGCATCCCTTCTGTCTTAGTTTCTTTTCCTATTGTGATAAAATACCCGGGAAGAAGCAACTGAAGGAAGAGGAGGTTCACTTAGTTCATAGAACATTCCGTCTTGGTAGGCGACTGAAATCACTGTCAAAAGGGGACGATGCATATTTACTAATTGCTCAGCTTCTTTCCTTGATGTGTGCCGTCCAGGATCTCAGCCAAAGAATGGTTCCATCTGCAGTTAAAATGACTTTTCCTACATCTATTAAGATAATCAATATATGCCGAAAGCCCTGTCTCTGAGGTGATTCTATATTCTGAGAAGTTGACACATCGCACTAACCTCGTCACCATCAAATGGGAAATGAAACCCGAAGCCTGCATCCTATTTCAAGGAAGACCTGGAAGACAGATTCCCTCCTGTGGCCCCCTGACTTGGGGGCCCCCTGACCTTTGTTTTCCTCAGCTCCAGCCCCAGGGACTCCACAATGACCTTTGACACACTGCTGAGGAACTTGGCAGGTTCCCTCTTCTCTGCAAATAGCCTGGTGTCCTGGGGCTCAGTTCACACAGCTATTACCACTTAATTTAGGTCTTATCCAAATGTCACCACCTTAGCCACCCCCTCCTTATCCAAACTCTTCACAGAAGTCATCACCTGTGACTTTTCTTCGATATTCTGCTTAATATTTCCTCACAGCATTTATCACCAACTCTTATAGTAGACATCGATCTTCTCGTATTTTTCTATCTCCGTGATATAGGCTCAACAATAATAGAAATGCTACCAGAGTTTATCATTGTGTTTCCAATGCTTTGATAATGCATACTAGGCCGTTATTAGTTTAACTATTTTCCTTAATTAGACACTTTTTATATGAGAGAAGTAGCCTTCTTGATTGTGTCTTATATGTAAACTGAAGTTAAATTATATTATTGAAATGTGTCAATTTTTCCAAGACTATCTTTAATGCCGTTTTTCATAAGCTAAGCTTCTCTCAAGTTCCTGAAAGAGTATTTTATTATAATTTTATCAGCACCGAGTATTATCATCTCTCTGTTTTCCATTAGCTTTTGAAAATAGATGTTTGATTCCCCATTATAAGTAGCATTACTTTGAAATCATTTAGGTAATAGGCCTGGGACACATGGAGCTTTCTGTAAAGAAAAGTAACTTTATAAGAAATTCTAAGCAAGGTATTTTGCCATGAAGCCTTAAAATGTACAAAAAAATATAAAAATCTTTACTTTAGATCCTTCCAAAAAGTAACTTTATTTTTCTGGCATTTTCCCCATAATATATCAAAGTGTTTACTTTGGTGAGATTACTCGTGTCCCAATGAAAACGATGGTTTGGTATCAATGACTAAATGCCATAAACATGCTGAATATCTCTGGACGTGTTTTTCAAAGAGACTAGAACACACGAGAGTGTGAATCAGTACTATTCCATGGTACATATTCCTCCTTACTACATACATTCACCATTGGTTATGGTGAAATGTTTTACTCTATTAAGTGATAATGTGACTGCCAGACAAAAGTATTAGAAGGAGAGGACTAATGAGATTTCTCTGCAGCTCAGAGCTCCTGCTGCTTTTGCACAGGACTGGGGGTTAATTCCCCGCATTCGTATGACAGCTCAAACCACATGTGACTCTAGTTCTGGGTGATTAGACATTTTCTTCTGGCTTCATTTGACATCAGGGCATGTACATGCATTCACACAGACAAAACACGTATGCACATACATTAAAATAAGTAAGTATAAAAACTTTGAATCATCTTTGTGAGATCCAGTTCAAATTAATAATGAAACTGGTTGTACTCCATTTAAAGTCAACACCCAGTGGAAAAGTCTATGATTCAGACATAGTTCTTGCTTTTTACTATACAACTACACACCTCACTGTTGTTTCAGACACATAATATTATTTCTTTCTTCTACTACTTTGCTTCAAAATCCCTAAGGAATATGCTTAATTACAGAGTTTCTGACACTTTGCTGGCATCAAATAAACATTAGCAGTGTATATAAAGTTAATGTTACCAGGTGAGGGGAAATCCCATATTCCTAACATTGCCTCCAAGTTCTGTTCTGCTTTGGAATTGTCACTGATAAATTTTCCAAGGGTCTATGAGAGAAGGATAGATAATTTGAAGAGACACAAAAACAAAAGCTAACAAACACAAAACAAACGCCAGGAGAACAGAGGAAACTATGGTCTAGAGTCCCCCAGGAAGAAGAAAGAAGCCTGAAGATTCTAGCATATACAGAAGACAGCATGTCCTCTGCAGATTCAGAGTGGAGAAGCATACCATCATGTCTCCTATATTGTGAAACTGTGTAATTACATTCATCTGAAGAGAAAATATATCTCTTCTTGGCTCTCATTGTAGGCTGGATAAATCAACTTCTGCTGTACATCTGGATAGTACAGTAGATTTACAAATCAACCGAGGTCCCTACAATACTGTTGGTAACACCCATAGAACTGATGTGTGAATATTGCATGTGTGTGAGAGCTGGGTGATGTGGTGTGTGTGTGTGTGTGTGTGTGTGTGTGTGTGTGTGTGTGATGTGGTGTGTGTGTGTGTGTGTGTGATGTGGTGTGTGTGTGTGTTTTCCCTGTGAACTCATCTGAGGCAGAATTATATTTTCACTACTTAACAACTGTGTGAACAAAATCTTCAGGTTAACTATTTATGTATCCTGACCAGAATTGTAGAGGTGTTCAGCTGAAATCCAAGTTCACAGTCACTGAAAGTCAGCATTCATTCTTTTTGGAAGGTAGGAAGTTGTAGGTTACAAAAAAGTGGAAAGGCACAATGCTGTATTTCTTCATTCGTTGTTACTTACCATTCATTGTTTCCATTATCTACTAAATTCACCCATTTATTTTTTCTTGTATTCATCTCCCATTTTCCTCACTCCCATTACCCTAAATATATTCCATAAGAATTATATTTCACATACTGAGCTTATTTCCCCATACCAATAAAACATTAAAATAACTTATACTCCTTTTGATAAATGGAGTTATTTGAACTTCATAAAGCACTAAGAAAAAATTTATAGTGTAACTCCATAATAAACACAGCCAGTGGAAGTCTTGGAGGTCTGGAAGGGAAATGAAACAATGTCCGCCTCCTCCCATCTCATATATCTAATCCAATTTTCAGATCCAAGATCCATTCTACTCATTTAAACAGCACATAAACTTCTTTGACATTTAATTATATTATGTATATGCCTGGTGCGATAGGAGAACTGACAGAATGAAAAGTTCATTGAGTGTTTTCCTGGCTGCTAACCAATGAAATGCTCTCTGAGACAGGGCAGTGGTTAACAAATGCAGATAGGTGTAAGGCCACAAGCAGTAAATTCTCCATCCTTAAGAGACCAGCGGGAAGGACTTGAGCGTGCAGCTTGGTAAACTGTGTCTTAAACTGACAGGGAGTTTTTGTTAAGATCAAAATGAGATTGAATAGGCCCAGCATGAGCTTGATAAGAGCTTGTATCACCAAGAGACCTTTAATTCAGTATAATTATTGGCTTCAGGTAGAAGACAAGTTACCTCTATTTTCAATACTTGCCTGCTATGGGGGCAAGGAGAGACTAGTGGAATGGTGTTTTGTGTGCACTTAGCCTTTTTGTGCCTAGATTGAGTGTGGAATGACTATTCATTTATGAGAATGTGTGTATAGGGGAATGACCATAAAAGCCAGAAGAGGACTCTAGATTACCCAGAACTAAAGTTATAGGCAGTTGTGAACTGCATACTCTGGGAACTGAATTCTGGACCTTTGCAAGAGCTGCAAATGCTCTTTACTGCTAAGTCACCACCTAGTCCCCCCTCTAGACCCCCCGAGATAGATATTTAATCCCAATTGGTGCTTACATTGCATTTCTAAACATTAAAATAAGGGTTTTCAAGGTTAGAGATAGAGAAAGTTGGCACATCTTTGTGACATTCCAAGAGGAGAAATATGCAGACATATTTCATCTAGAAAGGTGTACATGGGGAATCACACCACCAGAGAATTGTTTATGGGGACAATTTTTCTTTACTTAAATCATCGTGAGTAGTATAATCTAGCTCCTGTCAGACAAGGCCCATCTCTCAGCCGCTGTCTGTTCTGATGTCTTTTATCAACCCAGGGCTCCCTAGGCTTTGGCTTACGTCTGAGAAATATGAGTCCGGTCAGCAGCCAAGTTCAGTGACAGGGAGTATCTAAGACAGGCACGTGGAAACCTCCATGGCTCTTTGGTTCTCTATGTCCCAAAGGCTTTGTTTTTATCCACTTATATTTAAAAATAATAATCCATGCATTTTAGATGCATGTTGAATTTATGTACAGTGTAAGAAAAGTCAGATCGAGGAGTTAATTTAGGTGTTTCTAACTCCTAGTATGCTCTCCTTTGTGAGTTATGTTTGGAGATTGGGCAACTTGCTTCAAGTTTTCTAACATGTGCAGGGAAACATTGTGTGGATAGGAAAATAGGACTTCTTTCAAGGAAACATTTTATGAATACCTTCAGACTCACACAAAAACTGTGAAGATGGTATTGATATTACCCTATGTCCCACATTCAAGTTCATCAATTCTCCTTGTTTTCCCTATTTTAGTATATCTTACACCTATTTTAGTATATGTGCATTTGTATGAGGAAGTACATGTAGATACAGGTGGCTGCAGAGCCCAGAGCTACTGAAGCTTGCAAACTTTTATCCTAAGGTACTGGGGTCTGAAACTAGATCCCCCCAAAGAGCAACATGCCCTTCCAGCTGAGCCATCTCTATCATCTGCGTAACTGAATTTTGCTACCTAATGTTATGAAAGCATCTGGCTCCTGGGTCTGTTTGTTTGCTAAAATCAAACGGCTAGGTGTTTGTTTTTAAAACACTTCCTCCTTCCTTCCTTCTTTCCTTCCTTCTTTCCTTCCTTTCTTCCTTTCTTCTTTCCTTCCTTTATTCCTTCCTTCCTTCCTCCCTTTCTTCCTTGCTTGCTTCTGCTTCCTCTGTTTCTTTGTCTTTTTGAGACAGGATCTCTGATTGGCCTGGAAGTCCCTGTATAGACCTCACTGATACCCACTTGCCTCTGTCCACCCTGAGTTCTGTGCTGATACTAAAGGGATATGCCCTCACATCTTGTACGTCTTATCATTCTGCCTCTAGTTCCCAAGTACTGGAATTAAAAGTGTGTGCACCGACATCTGGCTTATGTACCACTGGACATAACCTAGGGCGTCATATGTGTGAGACAAATATTCATGAATTGAGTTGTATCCTCAGTTCTGCTCTTTCTACCTTTTTAAATCAATTGTTCCTTAATTGTAATATGTACATAGTAATATAGAGTTAATAATTTGACTCATAATATAATCTCTATATTAACATGTACATATTAAAATGTGTTCGGGGTTGGGGATTTAGCTCAGTGGTAGAGCGCTTGCCTAGGAAGCGCAAGGCCCTGGGTTCGGTCCCCAGCTCTGAAAAAAAAAAAGAACCAAAAAAAAAATGTGTTAGAGTCCTGGACTAACTGAAGGAGGAAGCAAGCTAGGCACCAGCATTCATAGCTCTGTGCTTCTTGACTCTGAGTGAAATGTGAGCAGCTGCCACCCTGGACGTACTCTCAAACTGACCAAAATAACCTTTGCTTTCTCTAAGTTGCTTTCACCAAGTAGCTTTGACACAGCCACGAGACACATCCTAATGCAGCCTAAGGACAGCAATGGGTTTTAGTAAAGGGTGTGTGCCTCAGATATACTTCTTTCCATGGAAACAGAAGCCAGGTTTAAATCACCTCCCACCACCCATGACAACAACTCCACCTAAAACCTAGTAATCCCAGCTGTATCATGGATCTCTCCACAAGTAATAAGAATACTATGAAAATTAAGTGCTCCCTCATGAATTTTATTAAAGATTCCAAAGTCTGTGAGTACAACTTAGGTTGGAAAACATAGTACATTTTCCATATACATAAAAGACAACATAGCAAAGGTGTAATAACCATGTGCAGTACACGGTTTCTAAGTGGGATGGTTAGCTCTGGCCCTGACAGCACCAGGCCAGTGCTTACTACGCACCAAGTTGCCTGCAGATGGAACCCAAAAGCAGGTCAACCGATTCCTTGTGATGATCACCTCTTTCTTTCCGCTTCCTTTACCTTCAGCCCTGCGTACTCTATGCTAGGTGATTTCTCCATATTGTTTTGAAGTCACTTGTCACACTTGAGGGGACACCGACTCATAAACAAATGGCTGGATGCACCGTCAATCACCTAGTATTTGAGCTTGGACTTGATGTTGAGTGTCATTCTGTCAGGCAGGTGTTTATAGAATAGTGATTCAATGCTCATCCTGGACCCTGGGAAACTCAGCATGGTCTGCAGAGCGAAGTGGATACATAAATAACAAGGACACACTTAAGGGCTATAAGGATAACCCTGCCATGTTTGATTTCACCGTGGCATGTGTGCTCTGTCATAAGAGTCAATGGAGAAAAAAATGATTACTGTGAATTAAACATTAATTGTAGGATTTCAGGATCCCGGATGTTATTTTTGATTCCTTGGAACTCACAGATTAACTACTTCCGCATCCTCTTACACATGCATGCTAATCTGTGTATCTTGTTGTGTTGCCAGTACTGTGTATGGGGACCACTTAATCATATAGAGTGCTCAGTTCTATTTCTTGATCATGTACCTTTCTGATTTGTTTTATTTGAAATGAATTTTGGCAGACATTATTTTGCAATGATATAAACCTCACAGAAACAGTGAGTGGTTAAGTACAGAAAATTTCCAAGTGCCCCCTGCTTACTTATAATTATAGCTTCAAAATACAAGTGGTTTTTTGAGAATTAAGTCTACAACCAGGAACTGATCTTATAAAGATGTTCTAATTTGTGCTAAATAAGACAAGACAAGCTGCTATTCAGTGTCCTCACGTTTTTTTTTTTTTTAGTAAAAGATGATAACTCAAATCACCAAAAATGAAGTCAGAATCAATAAACTCCAGTATATTCGTTACATGGATTTTTTTCATATGTGAAAGATATTTTGTGGGATAATTAATGAAAACATAAAAGATATCATATCAAGTAAAAAAAACTCACTCAATCCAGTGGCAAATGCATGATTTCAGTACAGTGCTATGGATGTAAGAAAACTAAAATAGTTATGTGTACATTTGCACGTTCTTATGGAGTAGAAAGGCTCATAAAAATGAACAACAGTGGTGGGGAGTTGTAGAGTGGTAGGGACTCTGGAGAGAAGATATACGAGTAGTTTATAAGTCCATTGTGATCATTTATTTATGCATATTCATGCTTTGTGAAACGATACCTGTTTTTGTTTAAGTAAACAAATATATAAATTTAGTTTGAAGGTTCTTTTTTAATGAGCCAATGATTCTTCATACGGAAAGATGAAATGAAGTGGTCCACACAAAAAGTGAATGAGGCTGACCTACATGTTTGAATCTTAATGTGGGACTAATTAATGAATTAAATAAATGCTTGTAACTTGAAAGTAATGGTAACACCCAAAAAACCTTAAAAACATTGACGACTTTTATTTAGGTCATAGGGAAGGGTCTGACCCTGACCTTGTCAGTTTCAAGGGACACAGTTTTAATTACACGTCTTTCATCTTTCTATCAACTTTACTGATCTTTGCAGGTCTATGAGTCTGGATATGGTGTATAGACCAGCTACAGTATTTAATGTACTTTTTCAATGCAAAAATTCTTATTATCATATAAGAATTAGTTATTAAATAAATTATTGAAGCATCTATTGTTATTAATAGATCTATGTGAATATATTTCTTTAAAAACTGCAGGAAAAACTTGTGAGCCCTGACCAATTGGTGTGGTATATTATTAAATATACGCAGGAGAGACTGCAGGAGTAGATGACCCTGCAGGGGCAAGGGAAGTAAATATACACCAGAGAAAAGTGGAATAAGAGGACATAATAAGATAGTAAGGTTAACCAAATAAAGTATTCTCCTGAAGGAATGAATTGTTGTACTGGCTGCATTGACTTCTGTCAATAACTGAAGAGACTTCTGGGAAAACTATTACAATTGATCCCCTTGCTTTTTTCCCCCTAATTTTTCTAAAAATACTACCTTTCAAGATTATTTTTGTTTCTTGGTGCTTATTATTCTTGCTACTAATAATTTGGAGGTGAGGGTTTAAAATTCTATGAAGCCATCTCTCTATTTAAAACTACCTAAATATCAAATACTACATGTGAAATCAAGGTCACAAGACTAGCCTGTGTCTATCTGTTTTTCTTGTCTTCTTGGAGAAGTTGGCCTTGCTGGTATCTCACAGAACATGATAAGGAAAATATATCATGGACCTTAAATATCTTATACCTTATTACCTTTGGCAAATGTGTTAAAAGAGAATGATAAAGAATAGATAATTATAAGACAGAAAAGTACAAAGGCTTTCAGAGCACTTGAGGGGCATCTTGGCTGTGTTCAGACCATGAACTAGAGAGCAGTTGCATAGTTGCTGAACCCTATTCATATGAGACTTTTATTCAGTGTCAAGAAAAAGATGAATCCATATGGCTTTTCGTGATGATTTATATCCATAATCTGTATTTATTATGTATTTTGGGAGTTGACTCAGGTCTGCAGAGTTCACTGACCTCTAGCAAGTGACACTGGCCCTATTTTTACAGCCTGTTCTCTCTCTGTAACGCCATTCAAATAGGTCCTTGAGTCACCTGACCTTAGATTGTTCTTAGTGGTAAAGTGTTTTCTTAAGAACATTGCTTCTGTTCATCAGAAAGCCAAGCAAAAAGAAACAACTGTTCCCAGTTTGGTAGAATTGACCCCATTGTTGTCAACAAATCCTAAGTATTGAGATTGAGCCATCACTAAATTAGATCCTAAAACTGTGATAATTTCAATATTTATTATTAGCCCAGATCCTGAAATTCTAACAGAGAGGTAGCCTTACTCTGTAGCTCAGTGGTTCTCAACCTTTTTAGTGTTGCAACCCTTTAATACAGTTCCTCATGTTCTCATGACCTGCAACCATAAAATTATTATGCTGCCACTTCATACCTGTAATGTTGCTGTGCATTGTAATATAAACATCTGTGTTTATCGATATATAATACCTTTGCAAGGTCATTCAACCCACAAAAGAGTTGCAAACCATAGGTTAAGAACCATTGCCATTGCTCTAAAGGATCCAAGGATCAGAGACAGAAGGTAGAACCCTGAAGTTACTTATTTGCCTAGCATGGCTTGGGTGCATAAGGCTCTGATTCTGCCCAAGCGAATGTTCCAAGGGGTAATGTGTACAAAGAGAGAGAAAGAAGAAGAAAGAAGATTTCCACATGGGAAGAACTTCCTGAGAGCAAGGGCATTTACCAACAGCAAGCATGGCTGGTTCTGGTGTCACTGAAGCAAGCAATTGCAGTAGTTAGATAATTCGTTCTAATGTTAATTGACAAACTGAACACTGTGGGCAATCAGCTTAGAAGTATGTTCTACTTGCTGGTGAAATAGGTCTCATTGATAAATTAATTGACACAATTACTATGTAAATAAAATAAAGTGAAAGACATGTTTGTGGAAAGAAGAGGGGGGTGGAAGTGATGCACCACATAAGTTCTAAGCTATGGAGGCTGTGCACTAAGCAGTAGTTGACTTAGTTGTCAAACAAATGCCACTTTTCAATGATCAATAATGGCCTCAGAAGAGTTAAGAAATGTGCAAGACACATCTAGTAAATGATTAAATTCTATTATTCCAGTTTTGATTTCAGAAGTTCTGAGATTGTCCCAGTCCCAGCGAGTGTCTACAGGAATGTTGGTTCCTACCCACATTGCCTGCAACTTCCTTAGGTAACTCTTTGGTCTCATACTAAAATGGAAAGTGTTCTGAAACAGGTTTAAATGCTGTTAAAGCAGGAGATGTTTTTAATCCGTTGCTGAATTTGTGTTACTGAACACCAGGCAGAGCATAATCACCTTGTTTTGTACATCTCATTTTATCTTAAAATATTGGGTTTTATTCCTTAGGTATTAAGGCCTGTGATCCTTGCACAGTGTCTGACATCATTCATTAAATCTGATCCTGCTGGAAATAAAACTAAAGGGTTTCATGCTCTCTCAAACTTTGAGTGAGTAGCAATCTGGATCAGGTTCTTTAGGAAAGCTAAACACAACATTTACCTTCTTTTACAGACGGTAAAAGAAGCATTGAAAGTATCCTCTGCGATGTATATATAAACTATGTCTTCTTTCTTGCCCCCTATTTAATTTTTAAAAATAATCTATTACTCATTAACTTAAATGTTTTCTTTCAGAATATTCTGAGAAAAAAAGAAATTTATTTTCCTTTGATTAGGTGGGTTCCTTAGTGAGTGAAAACCATTGTAGCATTTACTAAACAGAAAATGGTCCTTGCATCATAATTTCCATTAAAAGAACTAAAAGGAGAAAACATGATACAGTAGCTGGCAGCTGTGTCTTCCTCTTGACCACAACCTTTCCACTCACCACATCCAACATGGAGTCTGAAGGAATATGGTCCTCACGTGCCTTTCCAACAGAATGCAACGGTTAAGAAAGGGAAGAAGTATAAGTTGACAGGGATGTGTTTATTAATGTGCCTTTTTTCAGTCCTTCACTGATAAAATAGTGACACTTTATCACATCATGTATTCTTTTTTCTTTTTTCTTTTTTCTTTTTTTCTTTTTCTTTTTTTTTTTTTTTTTGGAGCTGGGGACCGAACTCAGGGCCTTGCGCTTGCTAGGCAAGCTCTCTACCACTGAGCTGAATCCCCAACCCCTCCACATCATGTATTCTTAACAGTATCCTTTATAAGAGAAGTGTCAAAAAATGGAAACCAAAGACTTAAGCACATATGTCAGACTTATGCCATTCTCTTCAACACTACAACCCATATTTCTAGACGGTTATACATACCTAGCCTTGTACCTAAACCATCCATTGAAAAAGTAGATTGTTTTGTTTAGAGGGTTTTTCAAAGATAACATGATCACTATAATGCCTCCTTGGAGTAGAGATATCATTGATCAGGTATCCATGGCCATGCAAAAGAATGAGACAAATGGGGCTATAGAAGTGACAGTGTTAATGGGGAGGTTGAGATCTCCTAGTAGAACATAGGAGGGCCACAGTGCCCTTATCTGTGACTCTAAGTGTATCCCCTCTGTACCCTTTCAGCAGCAACCAATCTTGCATTATTAGAAGTGGAAAGTCAACTGAAGACCAGACTCTGGTCAGCCTTCTTGAGGTCAGTGCTCATGACTGGTGGGGCTTTGTGGTGATTCAGCTGTTTTTGTGTCACTCACACTGCTGTCAGTAGCCCTTCTCCAATACTGTGTCTATAAAACTCATGTGCTCAAAATAACTGGACTTAGGTGGACTGGCTTCTGCAGTTGGTGCCCTATCAGTGGTGAATAACAGTTCATGTTAGTCCCTAGAAAATGTTAACTCAGTAACAGAAAGTGACTTGTGAAATGCCTTTACGTGTGAAATGCTTCCATGCTGAATTTCCATTCAAATTCCATACTCACTGCCCTCTGCCCTTTAATCTAAATTGCACGCTTATGGGAGACCAAGGCATCTACTTTCCGTTTCTGTAGACTATCACACTGTGGTCTGAATCTTCTACCCTCTGCCTCCATGATCACCTGCTGAGTTCTAAGAGTTTTCCTGTTGGCAAGGGTGTGCATCACAACAGGAGAATACCCTCCATCTCTCACAGTCACTCCTGACACCGGCCCCATCTCTTTCTTAAATTTTAGTCACATTTTAACTTACTTTCTTTTCTTTTTTTTTTTTTTTCGGGACTGGGGATTGAACCCAGGACCTTGTGCTTCCTAGGCAAGGGTTCTACCACTGAGCCACTAACTTCTTTTCTTTCTATTTATCATCCATGCTTCTTTTCTTTCTATTTATCACTGTTTAATGTAACCTTTTAGTCATTCTACTATACTGAAAATATTGCATTTGATACAATTTGATATGGTTGTTTGTGCTAAATTTGAGCCATGCTTAATTCTTACAAGTTTCCATTTTCCAGCAGTTCTTTCAAACTTCAGTGACTAATATATCTTTTTCTATGGTTGGTTTCTTTTCTGTGTTTTAAGACAAGGTAACATGTAGCCCAGACTGGCCTTGAACTTACTACATAGGCAAGGGTGACATTAACCGTTTAATTCTGTTTGTACTTGTTTGTAACTTCTGTGTGTGGGAATTATGGTTATGTATGTACCACCATGACTGCTTTAAGTCCAAACCAGGGCCTCTTGCTTACTAGATCAGAGTTTAATTTTCATTTCTCACAACTTCATTTCAGAATGTATTTTCTTCATTTTTCCATTCTGTCCCTGTGTCCTCTAGCATCTCACTGCACCACGTAAGAGGAAATAAAAGGGTAAATTAGGAGCAGCTCTCTGCTCCCAGACCCGGTGAGAGAGAGACCCAACCGCCTGGTCAGGTGGGCACTCCTGAGGCTGCAGAGCGGAAGAGACCACCAACACTGCTCACCCCTGCCCACATCCCTGGCCCAAGAGGAAACTGTATAAGGCCTCTGGGCTCCCGTGGGGGAGCGGCAGGACCCCTGCCAGAGACACCACCGGACCCTGAAAGAAACAGACCGGATAAACAGTTCTCTGCACCCAAATCCCGTGGGAGGGAGAGCTAAACCTTCAGAGAGGCAGACAAGCCTGGGAAACCAGAAGAGACTGCTCCCTGCACACACATCTCGGACGCCAGAGGAAAAAGCCAAAGACCATCTGGAACCCTGGTGCACTGAAGCTCCTGGAAGGGGCGGCACAGGTCTTCCTTGTTGCTGCCGCTGCAGAGAGCCCCTGGGCAGCACCCCACGAGCAAACCTGAGCCTCGGGACCACAGGTAAGACCAAATTTTCTGCTGCAAGAAAGCTGCCTGGTGAACTCAAGACACAGGCCCACAGGAACAGCTGAAGACCTGTAGAGAGGAAAAACTACACGCCCGAAAGCAGAACACTCTGTCCCCATAACTGACTGAAAGAGAGGAAAACAGGTCTACAGCACTCCTGACACACAGGCTTATAGGACAGTCTAGCCACTGTCAGAAATAGCAGAACAAAGTAACACTAGAGATAATCTGATGGCGAGAGGCAAGCGCAGGAACCCAAGCAACAGAAACCAAGACTACATGCCATCATCGGAGCCCAATTCTCCCACCAAAACAAACATGGAATATCCAAACACACCAGAAAAGCAAGATCTAGTTTCAAAATCATATTTGATCATGATGCTGGAGGACTTCAAGAAAGACATGAACACACTTAGGGAAGCACAGGAAAACATTAATAAACAAGTAAAAGCCTACAGAGAGGAATCGCAAAAATCCCTGAAAGAATTCCAGGAAAACACAATCAAACAGTTGAAGGAATTAAAAATGGAAATAGAAGCAATCAAGAAAGAACACATGGAAACAACCCTGGATATAGAAAACCAAAAGAAGAGACAAGGAGCTGTAGATACAAGCTTCACCAACAGAATACAAGAGATGGAAGAGAGAATCTCAGGAGCAGAAGATTCCATAGAAATCATTGACTCAACTGTCAAAGATAATGTAAAGCGGAAAAAGCTACTGGTCCAAAACATACAGGAAATCCAGGACTCAATGAGAAGATCAAACCTAAGGATAATAGGTATAGAAGAGAGTGAAGACTCCCAGCTCAAAGGACCAGTAAATATCTTCAACAAAATCATAGAAGAAAACTTCCCTAACCTAAAAAAAGAGATACCCATAGACATACAAGAAGCCTACAGAACTGCAAATAGATTGGACCAGAAAAGAAACACCTCCCGTCACATAATTGTCAAAACACCAAACGCACAAAATAAAGAAAGAATATTAAAAGCAGTAAGGGAAAAAGGTCAAGTAACATATAAAGGGAGACCTATCAGAATCACACCAGACTTCTCGCCAGAAACTATGAAGGCCAGAAGATCCTGGACTGATGTCATACAGACCCTAAGAGAACAAAAATGCCAGCCCAGGTTACTGTATCCAGCAAAACTCTCAATTAACATTGATGGAGAAACCAAGATATTCCATGACAAAACCAAATTTACACAATATCTTTCTACAAATCCAGCACTACAAAGGATAATAAATGGTAAAGCCCAACATAAGGAGGCAAGCTATACCCTAGAAGAAGCAAGAAACTAATCGTCTTGGCAACAAAACAAAGAGAATGAAAGCACACAAACATAACCTCATATCCAAATATGAATATAACGGGAAGCAATAATCACTATTCCTTAATATCTCTCAATATCAATGGCCTCGACTCCCCAATAAAAAGACATAGATTAACAAACTGGATACGCAACGAGGACCCTGCATTCTGCTGCCTACAGGAAACACACCTCAGAGACAAAGACAGACACTACCTCAGAGTGAAAGGCTGGAAAACAACTTTCCAAGCAAATGGTCAGAAGAAGCAAGCTGGAGTAGCCATTCTAATATCAAATAAAATCAATTTCCAACTAAAAGTCATCAAAAAAGATAAGGAAGGACACTTCATATTCATCAAAGGAAAAATCAACCAAGATGAACTCTCAATCCTAAATATCTATGCCCCAAATACAAGGGCACCTACATACGTAAAAGAAACCTTACTAAAGCTCAAAACACACATTGCACCTCACACAATAATAGTGGGAGATTTCAACACCCCACTCTCATCAATGGACAGATCAGGGAAACAGAAATTAAACAGTGATGTAGACAGACTAAGAGAAGTCATGAGCCAAATGGACTTAACGGATATTTATAGAACATTCTATCCTAAAGCAAAAGGATATACCTTCTTCTCAGCTCCTCATGGTACTTTCTCCAAAATTGACCATATAATTGGTCAAAAAACGGGCCTCAACAGGTACAGAAAGATAGAAATAATCCCATGCGTGCTATCAGACCACCACGGCCTAAAACTGGTCTTCAATAACAATAAGGGAAGAATGCCCACATATACGTGGAAATTGAACAATGCTCTACTCAATGATAACCTGGTCAAGGAAGAAATAAAGAAAGATATTAAAAACTTTTTAGAATTTAATGAAAATGAAGATACAACATACTCAAACTTATGGGACACAATGAAAGCTGTGCTAAGAGGAAAACTCATAGCGCTGAGTGCCTGCAGAAAGAAACAGGAAAGAGCATATATCAGCAGCTTGACAGCACACCTAAAAGCTCTAGAACAAAAAGAAGCAAATACACCCAGGAGGAGTAGAAGGCAGGAAATAATCAAACTCAGAGCTGAAATCAACCAAGTAGAAACAAAAAGGACCATAGAAAGAATCAACAGAACCAAAAGTTGGTTCTTTGAGAAAATCAACAAGATAGATAAACCCTTAGCCAGACTAACGAGAGGACACAGAGAGTGCGTCCAAATTAACAAAATCAGAAATGAAAAGGGAGACATAACTACAGATTCGGAGGAAATTCAAAAAATCATCAGATCTTACTATAAAAACCTATATTCAACAAAATTTGAAAATCTTCAGGAAATGGACAATTTCCTAGACAGATACCAGGTATCGAAGTTAAATCAGGAACAGATAAACCAGTTAAACAACCCCATAACTCCTAAGGAAATAGAAGCAGTCATTAAAGGTCTCCCAACCAAAAAGAGCCCAGGTCCAGACGGGTTTAGTGCAGAATTCTATCAAACCTTCATAGAAGACCTCATACCAATATTATCCAAACTATTCCACAAAATTGAAACAGATGGAGCCCTACCGAATTCCTTCTACGAAGCCACAATTACTCTTATACCTAAACCACACAAAGACACAACAAAGAAAGAGAACTTCAGACCAATTTCCCTTATGAATATCGACGCAAAAATACTCAATAAAATTCTGGCAAACCGAATTCAAGAGCACATCAAAACAATCATCCACCATGATCAAGTAGGCTTCATCCCAGGCATGCAGGGATGGTTTAATATACGGAAAACCATCAACGTGATCCATTATATAAACAAACTGAAAGAACAGAACCACATGATCATTTCACTAGATGCTGAGAAAGCATTTGACAAAATTCAACACCCCTTCATGATAAAAGTCCTGGAAAGAATAGGAATTCAAGGCCCATACCTAAACATAGTAAAAGCCATATACAGCAAACCAGTTGCTAACATTAAACTAAATGGAGAGAAACTTGAAGCAATCCCACTAAAATCAGGGACTAGACAAGGCTGCCCACTCTCTCCCTACTCATTCAATATAGTTCTTGAAGTTCTAGCCAGAGCAATCAGACAACAAAAGGAGATCAAAGGGATACAGATCGGAAAAGAAGAGGTCAAAATATCACTATTTGCAGATGACATGATAGTATATTTAAGTGATCCCAAAAGTTCCACCAGAGAACTACTAAAGCTGATAAACAACTTCAGCAAAGTGGCTGGGTATAAAATTAACTCAAATAAATCAGTTGCCTTCCTCTATACAAAAGAGAAACAAGCCGAGAAAGAAATTAGGGAAACGACACCCTTCATAATAGACCCAAATAATATAAAGTACCTCGGTGTGACTTTAACCAAGCAAGTAAAAGATCTGTACAATAAGAACTTCAAGACACTGAGGAAAGAAATTGAAGAAGACCTCAGAAGATGGAAAGATCTCCCATGCTCATGGATTGGCAGGATTAATATAGTAAAAATGGCCATTTTACCAAAAGCAATCTACAGATTCAATGCAATCCCCATCAAAATACCAATCCAATTCTTCAAAGAGTTAGACAGAACAATTTGCAAATTCATCTGGAATAACAAAAAACCCAGGATAGCTAAGGCTATCCTCAACAATAAAAGGACTTCAGGGGGAATCACTATCCCTGAACTCAAGCAGTATTACAGAGCAATAGTGATAAAAACTGCATGGTATTGGTACAGAGACAGACAGATAGACCAATGGAATAGAATTGAAGACCCAGAAATGAACCCACACACCTATGGTCACTTGATTTTTGACAAAGGAGCCAAAACCATCCAATGGAAAAAAGATAGCATTTTCAGCAAATGGTGCTGGTTCAACTGGAGGCAACATGTAGAAGAATGCAGATCGATTCATGCTTATCACCCTGTACAAAGCTTAAGTCCAAGTGGATCAAGGACCTCCACATCAAACCAGACACACTCAAACTAATAGAAGAAAAACTAGGGAAGCATCTGGAACACATGGGCACTGGAAAAAATTTCCTGAACAAAACACCAATGGCTTATGCTCTAAGATCAAGAATCGACAAATGGGATCTCATAAAACTGCAAAGCTTCTGTAAGGCAAAGGACACTGTGGTTAGGACAAAACGGCAACCAACAGATTGGGAAAAGATCTTTACCAATCCTACAACAGATAGAGGACTTATATCAAAAATATACAAAGAACTCAAGAAGTTAGACCGCAGGGAAACAAATAACCCTATTAAAAAATGGGGTTCAGAGCTAAACAAAGAATTCACAGCTGAGGAATGCCGAATGGCTGAGAAACACCTAAAGAAATGTTCAACATCTTTAGTCATAAGGGAAATGCAAATCAAAACAACCCTGAGATTTCACCTCACACCAGTGCGATTGGCTAAGATCAAAAACTCAGGTGACAGCAGAGAAAGAGAAACACTCCTCCATTGTTGGTGGGATTGCAGACTGGTAAAACCATTCTGGAAATCAGTCTGGAGGTTCCTCAGAAAATTGGACATTGAACTGCCTGAGGATCCAGCTATACCTCTCTTGGGCATATACCCAAAAGATGCCTCAACATATAAAAGAGACACGTGCTCCACTATGTTCATCGTAGCCTTATTTATAATAGCCAGAAAATGGAAAGAACCCAGATGCCCTTCAACAGAGGAATGGATACAGAAAATGTGGTACATCTACACAATGGAATACTACTCAGCTATCAAAAACAACGAGTTTATGAAATTCGTAGGCAAATGGTTGGAACTGGAAAATATCATCCTGAGTGAGCTAACCCAATCACAGAAAGACATACATGGTATGCACTCATTGATAAGTGGCTATTAGCCCAAATGCTTGAATTACCCTAGATCCCTAGAACAAACGAAACTCAAGACGGATGATCAAAATGTGAATGCTTCACTCCTTCTTTAAATGAGGAAACAGAATACCCTTGGCAGGGAAGGGAGAGGCAAAGATTAAAACAGAGACTGAAGGAACACCCATTCAGAGCCTGCCCCACATGTGGCCCATACATATACAGCCACCCAATTAGACAAGATGGATGAAGCAAAGAAGTGCAGACCGACAGGAGCCGGATGTAGATCGCTCCTGAGAGACACAGTCAGAATACAGCAAATATAGAGGCGAATGCCAGCAGCAAACCACTGAACTGAGAATAGGTCCCCTATTGAAGGAATCAGAGAAAGAACTGGAAGAGCTTGAAGGGGCTCGAGACCCCATATGTACAACAATGCCAAGCAACCAGATCTTCCAGGGACTAAGCCACTACCTAAAGACTATACATGGACTGACCCTGGACTCTGACCCCATAGGTAGCAATGAATATCCTAGTAAGAGCACCAGTGGAAGGGGAAGCCCTGGGTCCTGCTAAGACTGAACCCCCAGTGAACTAGTCTATGGGGGGAGGGCGGCAATGGGGGGAGGGTTGGGAGGGGAACACCCATAAGGAAGGGGAGGGGGGAGGGGGATGTTTGCCCGGAAACCGGGAAAGGGAATAACACTCGAAATGTATATAAGAAATACTCAAGTTAATAAAAAAAAAAAAGGGTAAATTAGAATCAGAGCCAAAACAATCTAAGTTGCTTTGAAAGTGAATGGGAAGCTTAAAAAGTGTTCCACAGCACCATGGAAATAAGGGAGAAATTAAACAACAGTCTATTGATCTTCATGTCTAGGAAATTGACTCTAGGATATAGTTTTATGGTTAAAAACAATGGATGCATTTTTACATGTTAATCTGAAAGGAGTCCAGGTTTCCAAACATACAATACTGTTAGAGTGTGGTTAGCTTAAAGAGAGTTTCTGACAACATATTAACCAGTGTCATAAAGCAAATGAGGAAACTGAAACTCTTCTACAAAAAGAAATAGAGAGGTGAGATTAATTACAAAGCTGGTGATGTTGATAGTACACACTTATGATATGTGGTATATTCTGTCATGAGTGCTGTTATTGCCCTAATAAAATGGAAAAGCATCAAGGCATAGAAGGACCAGGAAACAGTTGTGACATGTGTGTTTGTCATTTCATTTCATCAGTTTTCTGTTGGCTGTGCCAATTAAGGCAGATGGTTTGGGGACCATTAACATATTTGACATTAATTTTTCTATTAGAATCAACATTAGTAAGCATGTCTTAATGAATATATATTCATATTTATAAATATAGTTATATATTCAACGTATAAAATTAATATATATATTCATATTAATAAATATATAGACATAAATATAGATATAGATAGATACTGAATTAATTTGAGAATGTGCTCTGTAATCAGAGTGAGTATGAAGAAATGTAGCATATATTTGGATGGCAAAACAGAGCCAAAACCTTCCTGGAATCATGCATTTGATTAATTTATTTTAAAATAAAAACTGTGCTTTGCTTAAATATGTTTTCAAACCTATATTCACAGACTTGAGAAAAGCCATAAAACGTGAGTAGGAAAATCCATGCCTCCATCTCTACTGTAGTGGACTCCAGGAAGGATCGTGAATTGTCTCCAACCAAGGAAACAACCTGGCTCACTTTCTCCTCAAAGCTAATGTACTTTGAATGTTTTGAAGAAGGAAAACCTGTCATCATTTCTGGAACATCACATAGAATAGAATATTTTCCTTCCTCATGTAAATTGTACCGAACTGGGTTGAGAGAAGGTGCCTGTGTTTGTCAGTTCAGTGGGAATTGGGAGACGGTGTAATTAAAACAGTTGATGATACCACTTATTAAAATAATTCCCTCAACTGCTTCAGCTCCTTAAAATGAAGTTCTTTGCAAAAAAGCCTTTCAGTAATAAGGTAAGGACACATTCAGTCAGTAACAACCCCATCCTACTGAGTGGTCAGTTTTCTCTGAAGCCTGGTATGCCCCTGGTATAAAAGCAAGACACAAAGACATTATAATAGTTTCTCACAACCAGGGACATGAAATAAACTCCACACAAAATTAAAAATTTAAACATAAATAAGAATTACTCCATAGAGAGTTTACCCATCTTCAATTGCTTCATCTGGCCTCTTGGATCATCTTCATGATAGTGGTTTCCAGGGTACACTAGCCCATAGTTGGAAGATATGTGTTAAGAGGTCACCGGCTAAACTACTGTAGGCTGGTTTACCAAAATGGGATTGAATAATCATAATGAAAATAATTTAAATCATCATTTTCTCATAAATGAAGAAAAATGGAAACATATTTGGTCATGGAAATATTCAAGTCAATTAAGATAATATAAAATGTCACATTTCATATGTGAACAAGAAGGGTCATAGGTCACACATTCTTTTGATAATAGTATATGTTTTGTGATTGATTTCAGAACATGTGGTAAAACACAGTCTTGATGATACTAAATATGAAGATATGAAATGCCAAGAATTCAGACAATGGAGAATTTTAAATAAAAAGACAGCCAGATATTATATGAGAAATGAAAATAAAATAAATAAAATAAATCTGCAAGGATAGAAGGTCCTCCTGTTGGAGTGAAAATGGACATTACAATATGAATTGAAGCACATATTCTAATGAATAATGAAACAGTCTATGAATTTATCATCTTCTAAAATGAAGAAAAAATGTTTCCCAATAGATTCATTGGTGGCATTACAGTGAACCATAACAGGCAGGCAACATCTCGGTCAGGACTAAAACAGTGCTCACCAGGACTGGCTGCATGAATAGAACATAGATCAAATGTGAAAGAACTATTAGTCAATAGTTTAGAGAAAATGCAAGCAGGTACAAGATACTAGAGGGAGAGAGAGAGAAAACTACTTGACAGAAGCAGGAAGTTGTGTCTCTACACAGAACTCCTCAAGTGAAGGCTGAAACAGTGCACAGTGATAGTTTGGTAGAAGGTACTTAACATAAAGTGTATGATACCACTGAACTCTCCCATCCCCATAATAATTATTTACCTACATAAAATAGTAAAACTCTACCATTTATTTGTGAAGCAACACAAACTCCAAGACATTTTTTAAATGAATGAAATAATATGCATGCTTTCTAAGTAAAACTGAAAAATGAAGAAGAAAGAGCATGGCGCCTCACTTGTATAATCTTAGCACTTAGATGCTGAGGTAGGAAGGTTGCAGTGTTCAAACCCAGCCTTAAGATAAATAGTGAGTTCAAGATCAGCTACTGTTAAAGTGTGAGACCTTGTCTGAAAACACACAGACACACAGACACACAGACACAGACACAGACACAGACAGACACACACACACACACACACACACACACGTGCATGCGCACACACACAGAGAGAGAGAGAGAGAGAGAGAGAGAGAGAGAGAGAGAGAGAGAGAGAGCGCACAAATAAAGGGTAACTAATAATGAAGGAGAAAAAGAGTAAAGTGAAACTAAAACCTCATACATTTTTGCTTTGGCTTGACTATTCCTATTCCTTGAAATGCTTGCTCTATTGAAAGCTAGGTTTCCTAATTTCTAATCCAGAAAGACCCTGGAAACATGTTTATCCTAATTGTTTCTCAGCACTGTATAACTAATGCAGTAAAACAAAATGATTATGTTTTAAAATAACTTAGTAACTCTGTGTGTGTGTGTATGTGTGTATGAATGATCTCGTATGTGTGCAGTCCATGTCTATGTGCACATGCACAACCCACATGGGAACAATTGTTCACATGCACATATGCATGGAGATGTATGTTTTAAAAATAATAGACAAGCACTTCTAAAACATAGTAACAAATGCAATAAAAGCATAGAGGAAAAGATTAATTGACTTGATTATGTAAAAATAAATAGTTCTAGTGATAAAACATAAACAAAATTAAATACAATGAAGATGGACAGGAGTATATTGGAGAACTCAGTACTCATTGCCTTACAGATATAAGATCTTAACTAAATTTCATTATCATGTACTCATATAAAAGGGAAAATATCCAGTTTGTTTGTACTAATGACTGAACTGCTGATTTCCCTAAAATACAGAGGAGACTAGATTACTATTGAAACTACAAAGCTAGCACTATTTAGTAGTATTGTAAATAAATTGTATTAAACTATTTAAAATATCTCCTGTCTTTCTGAAGTGTTTGGTCAGTCATAACAGCATAGATAAATGGACAACCACAATGACGATGCCCATCACACCGATTCAAGTGCCAAGTAGCAGATTTTCCACTAACAAAAACTTAATATCTGTCTGCTAAGCAGAGCCAATCTCCCAAGGAGAAACAGGTATACAGTTCTGAAGCAAGCGGAAAAATTTGAAGAGAATTCACCTCAATTTCCATGATTTCTATCCATTCCAGGTAAGTTCATGAACCTCTGATTCAGAAATTTTCATTATTTTGATTCTGTACTCAGAAAGCCACCATAAGATTCCTAGGCAAAAATGCTGGAGAGATTACTTAGCGGCCAGGAAGAACAACATTATTAACTAAACGGGCCACCCATAGCTCCGAGGGACTAAACCAACAACCAAAGAGTACACATGAAGGGACCCATGGTTCCAACTGCATTTGTAACAGAGGATGGCCTTGTCGGGCATCAATGGGAGGAAAGGCCCTTGGTTCTGTGAAGGCTTGATGCCCCACTAGGGGAATGCCAGAGCAGTGAGGTGGGAGTGGGTGGCTGGGGGTTGGTGGAGGGAAAACTGGGAGAGGGAGTAACAATTGAAATGTAAATAAATAAAATATCCAATAAAAGAAAAGATTGCTGGGCTAGAGAGGTCAAGAACACAACAAAAAACCCTGTATAGTCAACTAATCTGGGCCCACAGACCTAGCCCGGCTGTCCATATCTAACAGTTTCACAGCTTGGTCTTCATGTGGGACTCCTAACAACAGCAGGAGGGACTGTTTCTGAATCTGTTGTCTGCATTTTGGACCCTTTACCTTAACTAGGCTGTCTTGACCAGCTTAATTAGGAGAAGATGTACCTACTCATACTGCAAGCTAATATACTAAGGCTCCTTGATATCCATGGGAGGCCTTCCCTTTTCTGAAGAGAAAGAGAGGAAGAATGGATGCATGGGGAAAAGGGAGGCAGAGGGAAAAACTGGGAAAAAATGAGGGCAGGGAAACTTCAGTCAGGATGTTAATTAATTAATTATATTATATTAACAAAAGGAATCATGGGGAAGTATGTTTTTGGAAGAGAATGAACTCACGTAATAGACTATTGAGTACCTCTCCTTGTTCAGACTAGTCCTGCTGCTGGTAAAACAATAAAGTATGTTCAATTTTGACTTAGATGTCCATAGTGTCTGTCTACAGAGGGCAGAATGTCTGATCACATTGACTTTAAATCTTTCTAATACCTGACATTCTGTTTCCAGTGTGAAATAATAAGCCAGAAAGGGCTTGGGTAGTTTGGTTCTGTGATCATTGCAATTGGCAAGACTTCATTTCTTAGGCACTAATATTATTTTTTGAGGACTTCAGTAATAGTATATTTGGGAATTTCAAAACTCCAGAGACCTATTACACTATTTCAATGTTCTGGTTGATTTAGTGACACTTGTAAAATCATCAGTCATCTATGCTGCCACCACCAGTCTTTTGAATTAGACTTATCTCCTGTGTGTTTCTCTTTAAGGATAAATGGTTGAATGGGAAATGGTCTCTGATTACCTGGGCATGTCACTTCAGGTGATCCTGAGTTCTCTGAAGAGTCTTATTTCCCACCAAGCTTGCGGGAAAGGAGGAAAGCTCTTAAATGCTCAAGAGCACAGATTTCTGTTTTAACTCTTGCATAATAGCATCTTATTAGGGCTCAAGTCTTGTCTATGTGGTATCTAAAAATGGAGCCCTAGAGCTAACTGGAAGAGAAATCACTGTAATGCACATTTCAAAGAGATTCTGTTAGTTCTTCTAACCCTGCACTTTGAAGTGTTCTGAGAACAGAAAAATGGCACTTGGGGAAAAGAGTTTCAAAATGTCTTCTTGCACATTAGCATTGTACAACCCTTTGAGAGAGGATAAGATAGAAGTGCATAGACCCACTAGACAGTTAACTATTTCTTACCAGCGCTACAAAATCATGAATGATATAAATATGAGCTATACCTCAACCTGACTTTGTGTTTGCTGACAATTACACCTTTGCTTCTTTGGCTGCAACAGATACTGGAAGTGGAGCACCTGCTAAGATGAACTCTTTTCCTTCTTAATGGCTGAAAGCAAATTTTTGTTGCAGCTCCTAGATTCCTTTTTATCTAGCAGTAGAATAATGGAACACATTTAGCACACATAGTACCAAGCTCATGAATAATTCCTATTTACCCTTTGTCCCCTCCCCTCCCACATTCTGTCCTGCCTCCTACTTTTCTTAACCCTTAGTAGGTTATATTTAATCAGGAGTTAGTCCTGGGGATACTTATCCTATAATTTCATATCACAAAATGTACTTATCAAATTTTGCATTAGCACCCCACCTCTAAAGTTACCAGCTTAGTCTTCATCCCACTTGTGATCTTCCCATGGCGCTTATTATTCTATGAAGGTATTCATTTCTCCCAACAGAAAACTTATGCTTTCCTATAATCTATATCCTTGGAGACTGTGATTCCACACTACTGCTGATATAAGTCTGAATTCCATGTCTTCTGGAGATTAGGCACGCTGGAGACTCAAGAAACAGTCTACGGGTGATAAGTACTAGGTCAGGAGCTAACTATGAGACATGTCTTAGCTTGAGGAAACCCATTCATCTATCCATCCATCCATCCATCCATCCATCCATCCGTTCGTCCGTCCATCCTTATGATATAAGCTTTAATTGTTAAATACATACAATGTATAATCACTAAAGAAGAGAGTCTTACTGGGGAATTTTCTGCATTGATGTTGGACTCTGAAGTATTGTCTTGATTATGTTGATTGATGTGCACACTGACATTGCATAGGTAGAGCATTCTGAATTATTTAAAAATAGAGAAATAGAACTAAACTTAAGGAAGCAAGTGAGTGTGGAAGCATGAAAGTTTGCTCCTGACTGTGAATTTTGTATGAAATACTTGCCTTGCCTTCCTCAAAATACTGAAATCTATTCTGAAATTGCAAGCTGAAATACACATCTTTTCAGTTGACATTATTATAGATAGAGAAATAAAACTACAATAGTAAGAATTTTTTGTCACATATTACCAGATAACTTCTATGCTTAATTAGGGCCTTGCTCCACCTGATAAAGTAACCTGGAACTAGATATTCTATTGAATATATATATATATGTATGTATTTATATATGTATATATGTATATATGTTTACTGTGTCCAGAAAAGATGTCAAATCATTGGAACCAGAGTTATCAGTGATTATGAGGTGCTAAGTTGATGTTAGGAATTGAACTCAGGTCCTCTGGAAGAACTATCAGTGCTCTTAACCACTTAGCCATCTCTCCAGTCTTATGGAAATTATCAATGGTCCTTCAAAAATCTCTAGAAAATATATTCCAGCATGTTAATACCTTTTCAATCTAGCTTGAGTGAATATATTGCATATCTCCTTTGTATTTTAATTGAACAAAGCTGTTGATTTATCTTTCACTTACAGATTTTGACAAGCTTTTATTTAAAAGTAAGAACACCCTCAGGACTAAAGAAACAGGGATGACCTTCTGGTCTCCATCTGCGCCCAGAGCTTAGATGTCCCACAGCCCTCCAGACCAAAAACCTGCCTGCAGAGAGATGGTCTCTCAGGAGAATTCTCAATCCTAAACCCACAGTGAGACCCCATTTGTTCTCCACTGACTGTAAAAAGAGAGACCCACCAGGAGTGCACAGGACACAGAAAGTGCAGAACAGTCTGGGACATGACCCTACCAGTCTCCATTTGTACCCAGTGAAGGCTGTCCCACAAAACCTGGCTAGAGATTAGAGGTCTCCCAAGAATGCTCTCACTCCTAAGATCACAAGCCCACAGGAGGGACAAGATTTAGTCAGAGACAGCAATACCGACTAACATAAGAGATAACCAGATGGTGAGAGACAAGCATAAGAACCTAAGCAAAAGAAACCAAGACTACTTGGCATCATCAGAACCCAGTTCTCCCACCACAGCAAGTACTGGATATCTCAGCACACTGGAAAGGCAAGATTTGGATTTAAAAATCACATCTCATGATGATGATAGAGGACAGAACAGAATACCAATGGCTTATACTCTAAGATCAAGAAGCGACAAATGGAACCTCATAGAATTGCAAAGCTTCTGTAAGGCAAGGGACACTGTTAATATTACAAAAATGACACTAACAGATTAGGAAAAGATCTTTACCAATCCTATGTCTCATAAGGGGTTAATATCCAATATTTACAAAGAACTGAAACAGTAATGTTCAGAGTATCAAATAATCCTATTAA
The DNA here is from genome assembly GCF_021556685.1 of Rattus norvegicus. Taxonomy (NCBI): domain Eukaryota; kingdom Metazoa; phylum Chordata; class Mammalia; order Rodentia; family Muridae; genus Rattus; species Rattus norvegicus. The sequence continues at coordinate 114,470,198 of NC_141537.1, read as the reverse complement.
GAAATGGAATTCAGAGCTAAACAAATAATTCTCAACTGAGAAATGCCGAATGACTGAGAAGCACCTAAAGAAATATTCAAGATCCTTAGTCATCAGGAAAATGCAAATTAAACCAACCCTGAGATTCCATCTCACACCAGTCAGAATGACTAAGATCAAAAACTCAGGCAACAGTAGATGCCGGCGAGGATGTGGAGAAAGAGGAACACTCCTCCATTGTTGGTAGGATTGCAGACTGGTACAACCATTCTGGAAATCAGTCTGGAGGTTCCTCAGAAAATTGGACAGAGTACTACTAAGGACCCAGCTATAGCACTCCTGGGCATATACCCAAAAGATGCTCCAACAGGTAACAAGGACACGTGCTCCACAATGTTTATAGCAGCCTTATTTATAATAGCTAGAAGCGGGAAAGAACCCAGATGTCCTTTTACAGGGGAATGGATACAGAAAATATGGTGCATTTAAACAATGGAGTACTACTCAGCTTTTAAAAATAATGACTACAAGAAATTCTTAGGCAAATGTATGGAACTAGAAAATATAATCTTGAGTGAGGTAACCCAGTCACAAATAAACGGACACAGTATGCATTCACTGAGAAGTGAATATTAGCCCAAAAGTTCAGAATACCCAAGATAAAATTTACAGACCACATGAAGCTCAAGAAGAAGGAAGACCAAAATGTGAGTGCTTCAGTCTCTCTTAGAAGGGAGAATAAAATACTCACAGGAGAAAATATAGGGACAAAAAATGGAGTAGGGTCTGAAGACAAGGTCATCCAGAGAGTGCCCTACCTGGCAATTTATCCCATGTGCAGCCACCAAAACCAGTCACTATTGCTGATGCCAAGAAGTGCTTGCTGACAGGATCCTGATATGAATATCTCCTGAAAGGCTTTGCCAGAGCCCTACTGATGTAGATTAGGTTGCTTGCAGCTCACCATTGGACTGAGCACGGGGACACCAATGGAGGAGTTAGAGAAAGGCCTAAAGGAGTTGAAGGGGTTTGAAGCCCCATAGGAAGAACAACAATACTAATCAACTAGCAACCTCCCTCCCTGTGCTCCCAGGGACTAAACCACCAACAAATGAGTACACATGGAGGGACCCATGACTCCAGCCACATACTTAGCAGAGAATGGCCTTGTCTGCTCTCAATAGGAGCAGAAACTCTTGGTTGTGCAATGGCTCCTTTTCCCAGTGTAGAGGAATGACAGGGCATTGAGGTGGGAGTGAGTGAGTTGGAGGAAGGGGATGGAGGAGGGGGATTTGAGAGGGGAAATGGGCATACCATTTGAAATGTAAATACATAAAATATCCAATAAAAATAAAATAATAAAAAAGAAGCAGAGATGACCATTTAATTTGATCCACCTTCTTTGGCAGGCATTCACTGTTACCCTGAGAGGTGACTACAACAGTAGTTTTAGATTTCTGCATATTATAGGTATCTGAACAGCTTCAGAATGATAGGTCTGTAACAAACCTTCCAAAGAGAAATCTTTAAAAACTTGTTCATTTTATATGTTGTCTTAGTATTAACCTCACCCCAAGGCTGAAAAATTCTCTCCTGGGAAATGCCAGCGACCTTATTACAACTAATAGTTGGTGCATTGTTTATCATTGCCAGAGTCTTCAAATTCTCCATGGCTCTAACCTTACATGATAGCCAGTTCTTTCTATACCAGTTTTTATTGATGCTTCTGTGTCTCCTTAAACACCCTCACTTGGAGAAAAGAAACTTTATCCATTAGTATTGATACTTTGTATTCTTTAGTGTAGAATTTATAAATTGTAAATTGAATAAAAACTTTAAAAAATATTTTGTTTTATTTGTTTTCTTTCTTCATAGTGGGAGAATAGTAAGAACAGAAATACATTTTACCCATGCCACATTTTGGCTTTTTAATCTTTTGATATAAATCATCTTCATGTGACAAAGTACACTATTAATTGTTTGTATGTGAATGTGTGCACATAACATGTATGTTTGTGTGAAGACATGTCCATCTGATGTATTCATTAATCTTTATATTATCATAATATATTAGAATATTCCTGAAACTAACCCTGCAAATAAGAAGTGGAAAGATTCAATTAATCAAAATATTGTGGACTGGGAAGATGGTTCAATGGATAAGATGCTTGCATGAGATGTTGACCTGACCTTGCATCTCCAGAACTACACAAAAAGACTTGGGATAATTCTGCACAGGTATAATTCTGGAGCCTAACGGAGGGTTGACAAATACATGGAGCTCATTGGACAACTTGTTTAGCCCATAAAAAACTCTCTAGATTAAGTGAAAGAAATTTCCTCATAGAACAAGATGAAGTCCAAACAAGGGAGATGTATGTCAATGTCTGGCATTCACACATTCATAAAATGGCTGAGCACACCCTTGCAGGCATATACACACATACAACACAAACAACACACACCAAAAGGATAAAGTAAATGTTCTTATATTAGTGTATTACATACAGGGCCTAGCATGGTGAGACATTCCTTTATTCTCAGCACTTGAGAGAGAGAGGCATGTAGATCTCTGTGCATTAAAGAGCAACCTGGTTTGAATAGTGAGTTTCAAGAAATCCAGCACTACATAGAAAGACCTTGTCCTTAAACACCTTTTGTAAAGTTCAGCAAGAGGAGTGTGTGTGTGTGTGTGTGTGTGTGTGTGTGTGTGTGTGTGTGTGAAAGAGAGAGAGAGAGAAAGAGAGAGAGAGAGGGAGATGAGGGAAAGGGAGAGAGGGGGAGAGTGAAAGAGAACAAGAGAGAGCAAGAGAGAGAGGAGCAAGAGAGAGCAAGGGAGAGAAATATTAATTTGTTATAATGTACACAGTTATAATTTTTAGATTCCAAAGATAGTTGCAGTTTATCTCAGACATAATGAATAAACTCTGAGCAATGCTATAGCTTTAGTTATGATCCTCCTTGACAAATGGTCACTCGCTGTTTAGAATAACTTAGTTTTAGCTTCTAACATACTTACTTTTAAGAAATTCTCCAAAGTTAATGGCATTCTATCTTCCATCTCATTTAATGTTGATGCTACTATAAAAGATTTAAAATTTAATCTGAGAAACAATTGTCACAGGTAGCACTATTATGAATTTACAACTTTGTATTTGTGCATATATAATAAATATAATGTGAATACGCATACATATATATGTGACATGTATATGGTATATGCATACATATGTTAAATATTCATTAAGTTGTTCTGGTAGTTTGTAAGCATTCTATACAAATTTTATATTTTTTATTTCTGTATTCACATTGGATTGTGTGTATAAATATACATTTACTTTTGAAAATAAACTCTCTACATAATTTGAAGATCCCTGCTACCCTGTTCTCTGAACACTTAGGCATGGTTCAACTCTTGATTAGTTCCCACTTCAGTAGTCTGCTCCACATCTTCTGTTGATTCTCTCATTGCTCATGAGTCTTTGTCTGTTTAGTTCATGACATCCATAACCATAAACACAAAATGTAGTGGCTAATAAATTCATGCATCTCTTGGTATGCGATCATTTGACATTTTGCCATTCGCTATAATGACTTACAAAATGGCTTATCCTGAATCCACAATCTAAATTGAAAACCTGCACAGATGTATATGTTTACACACGACCAAGCATGCTGACATCTGGGAGAAAGGCTATTAGGACGCTAACATATCAGTTTGCTTTTTCTCACAGGAGTCTGCTGCCAAGACCAGCTCCACATTGCCCAAGCACTATAGAGTGATGACTACCATCTTTAGCATTTCCCCCCCTTTTTTTAATGTTAACCCACATTTATAGGTTGCTGCAGAAAATAAGTGCATTCTATGACTGGCCTGCATATTAGCAGCTTTCTATTCTACACACAAGCACACCATGTAAGTTAGCTAAATATTAGATAATTTGATCTTTGGCATCTGAAAGCATTATATTCTATACTGCTTAGGAAAGTGTTGGGAGTTTGCCATTTCAGGGAACACATATCCACCTTTCCCAGTTTGAAGCATTAGAACACAAGCTTTTTGGCTACGGAGATGTGTGCTAAATTTTCTAGAATTTCCGTACTTCATAGTTCCATAGAACTGTATCTGATACATATGTTCAGAAATTGGGTGAGTGATTGAGTTTGGAAATACAGATTGGGGAGTTGTTTTAAATGGAGATAATTTCCAAAAATTGATTCAATTATGCAGTTATGGAGCAAATTGGGTTTTAATACTAAGAGATCTTCACATCTGTTTTATTTTATTCGCCTTTGGTTAGCATTCTTAATTATGTACAACCACTTTGATTATAAGCTATTTGGAACTTTGTCTTCAATGGCTTTTGCCTTCAAACTGCATCTCTTCTATGCTGAGTATGAAGCAGGGATTTTACATGTGTGTTCAGTGCCACTAGAGCAGTATATACTCACATACTTTGGCAGCTTCAGATACACTGATGGACACAAACATGTTCATACTTACACATATTTATACAATTATGCACACTCACATGCATGTTCACACACACACACACACACACACACACACACACACACTTCTCTGACCAATACCTATATTCCACATGTTATTATTTGCAGTGGTTCATGCTGTCACCATGCATTCTGTCTTCATGCATCCACATCTAGAATTCTCTTCAAATACTATTTCAAAGGATGAAGAGAACTAAGACTTTCTCATGTACTACATAGTTTATTTGTCTAAGAGCAAAGGAATGTTTTTTTCTTGCTTTATAAGAATTTAAATTTTCTGCACACAAATTATTTTAGGTTTATTTCTTTACAGTGATGAAACATGTTGACAAAAAATGCAACTTGAGAAGGAAAGGATTTATTTTAACTCACAAATTCTAGGTTACAGTACATCACTGCAGGAAAGTCAGAGGAAGAACTAAAGGTTCCGATCACATCACATCTACATTCAACAGCAGAGAGAAATGAATATGTGCTTTCACATTTCTGGGCTTGCTTGTGCTGAGCTCTACTCTACTTTTAAAGAAATCATAATTCCCTCCAGAAAAGTCTAGGGAATGGGCTACTCACAGTGGGCTACGTTTTGTAACCAAGTATAGGTTATAATCATTTACAAATATTTATCTTGTTAAGTTTATATTTGCATTTGTCTATGCATATGTATGGTCATATATGTGCGTGTGGATATTCAGGAAGACAAAGAGGATATTAGATATCTTGGGGCTTGAGTTATAGGTGGGTGTAAAGCACCTATGTTGAGGCCCCCAAACCTGATTTTTTGCAAGAGCTTTACTGACCAAGTTGACACAACCTTGAATCACCTGGGAAGAAGAGGCCGATCAGAGATTGTCTACATTGAGTTGGGCATAAGTTGGGGATTGTTTTTATTAAGTTAATTGATGTAAGAAGACACAGGGAAAAAATACAATCAATAGGACACACTGGCTAGTAGAACTAGAAGCTAAAGGACCAGAACCTCTAGTCCAGAGATGCTTATGAAACAAAAGGCAGCATGTGATCATGGTAGAAAACTGGAGAGCTAGAACATGCTTTGTGGCTAGGGAGATTGTTGACACAATTTTTTGAGTTTCAGTACCACATAGCTGCATGAAACTGTGTGTGATTTATGAGTTCAGAATTTGGGTGAGTGACTATGTTTGGAAATATAGGTTGGGGAGTTGTTTTACATGGAGATAATGGTTAAAACCATAAAAATAAATGAACCCTGTAAGGGAGTAATCTTAAAGGGTGTGGAGTTTTACTTCAAAGCTCCTGTTTTTCTTTCCAAGAATCATCTGCGACTTAGTACCCCACAGCCCTACAGCAGTCTTTGCTTATAAAGAAATTATTTGTTTTCCAACTTGGTGTGGATGTTTTAAGTGATCAGTATAGTTTAATCTATAACTTATTCTAATCTCTGAAGAGAATAGGTATTATAAATTGCTTAAAATGTAATCAGTCCTCACACACAACAAAACTTTGAAATATGTGAGGGTCTAATCATAACTAAGATGATGTGAATGTTAATTTTTCAACTTTAAATATACTGTAATATCTACTCATAAACCAATATTTAAGATATTTTATCAACAAATACAAAAATATAAAAATAAGTTATTAATAATATTTAAAGTCACCCATGTTTAGTTATTTAGCTTTATATTTTTCCCCTAACCCAGACCTTTTGGTACAAAATATTTTTCATAGCCATTATAAAGCACTTGGAAATGAAAATAATTTTCTACTATACCAACTTTCAAAAGTTTCATATAAAACAAAGTGGATATATTCTCTATTCACATCTACTACTATATTTCAATACAAATAATAAAGACAGCTTATTCAATTTTCCATTTATCTCTTTTATTTTCTTTTCCACAATGTTACTAGATAAATTTCATATGAAAAATTATTTTATGGATTTTAGGGTCTCATTATGTACTACAGCTGGCCTGGAACTTCTTGTATAGACCAAGATTTCCTTGAATTCCTAGATATCTCCGTCTATCTGTTTCCTTAGCCCTGGGATTAGAGATGTGCTACTATTCCCACCTCACAGAAATAATTTTAAAGATTAAAATTCACTTCAATCAACAACAATGATTTATCTCAAGAAGCAGTAGTTTTTGGCTATACAGGTATTTTTCAAATAATTGTTACTGTGATAGTTAGATTTCTCATCTTGACACAGCCTATGTTTATCTGTGAAGCTCCTTAGTAAGGGATTGACTGCATTAGGTTTGTCTGTGGGACATTGTTTTAATTAAGGTAAATTGCTCTGAGAAGACCCAGTCTACTATGGGAGGTATCATTCTCTATGCAGATAGGATCAGACAGTACAGGAGAGGGGGAAACAAGCTGAGCACAAGCAAACAAGTGAATACCCATGCATTGACGACCTCAGTTCAGATTTGAGGTTATTCTATACAAGGAATTGCAATGTTTTTGCTTACACGGGTAAAGTTTTGTGCTGCTGGCTTGGTTACAAAGAACAAAGTTTTTTTTTCATGTTTGTCAATACCTCTGCATTAAAGTATTAAATTTATAATTTATATAGTTTTTAAATCTATTGTGCTAGAATATTTGTTTAAAAAATTTCATTTCAGCTGCTGACTTGAGTGTCAAAAAAGTTATTTAATGAATTTTTGAGTAGATTTTTGTTTGTTTGCTTTTGAGACTGTATTTTAATCAACATTTTTCCCTTTGCTTTCCTCCCAACAAATATTTCTTGAGAAATCTTCTCCACTTTCCTTCACATTTGTGGCCTTTTTATCATTATTGATTGTTATTGCAAGCATACATGTGTATACACACACACACACACAATACGCACACACATATATTTGTGTATAACACATATATGTATTTATGTATGTATACATATTTGCATATGTATTCCTAAATAGAACCTGTGGAATCCACATAATATACCTGTATGTATGTTTTCAAAGGTATTTGCCACTAGAGAAACATTTGATATGTGCTTTCCTCTGGAGCACCCCTTTCCTGATCCCCGCTTCTCTCAGTTACCTGTAGGTTTTGTTTCTTTGTTTGGTTGGTTGGTTGGTTGGTTTTTGACAGGGCTGAATCACCATGAGCTTTTCCCTATCTATTTTGGCATATTGGTTGGTTCCCTTGATCAGCTCACATTTGGGTGGCCATGCTGGTGTGACTTCTCTTGGGTTTAAGATACAATTCCTGAATAAAGTCTGCCTTTGTAGTCTATAAATTTATGCCAAATTCTGAGCATTAATGATTATAAAATCTAAATACCTCCCATTTCTAAAAAAAACTAAAATGATCTATGACCTTCACTATCAATTCTTTGTTTAAGATGTAATTCTGAATGTAAAAATTAAGCACATCCATCTCATTAGTATACAGATTTTCACTCAATAACAAATGCCAACTGTAGATATGAACCAAAAACTTTTTAAGATAAACACCCTGTTTTAATTTACTTTAAGATAAATTCTGTATTGTTCTCTATATCACTATAAATATTTCAAAAATGATTGCCTACTTTACATGTCTGTACAATCTAGGTTCCATGAAATTTTCTTGTGCAAAAGTGGTGACAAATTTGAAAAAGCCCAGCTTTAGCTATTAAGCTGTTTGAGGTAGGAATACTTTGTCTGCATTGATTAAAGCCCTGCTCCAAGATAATGCTTTAATTTTGATTTGGAATTAGGAGAAATGTTAGAATGACTCTTTCCTTAGCTTCTAATTGTTAGAAGACTCAGAGGTAAACTATATAGACATCTTTAGATGGGTGGGTCATACAAGAGATTCAGTAAATAAGGGCAAAATCCATGAAGTGCATATTATGGTAAGTATAATATGCATATTATGCATATTTTAGTAAGTACCATAGGTTTATTTCAGTGAAGGCTAAGGTTCCTTGAGCTATCATAGCATAATAAAAATGCTACTTGGAAAAGGAGAGTATAATCTTCCCCTCATCTCTGGAAAACTTAATAGGAGGAAAAATTATTTGTGAGACCAATAATTTATCTCAATATTAGTAAACTAGGTGATTCAAAAAGATAATATCCTATAGCAATTATTCTCCAATGTCTAATTTATCCTTCCTATGATATTATTCTCTTCCAATTCTGGACTTGGTGCATATTGAACAAAACACCTAGATTCCTAGATTCAATATATTCCTTAAATAATAATGGATTTTACTGATCACTACATATCTGGTAGGTATGTATTTCAATACATATGGTTTCGATAAGGTTGAGAATAATACCAAGGCACAATTGAAGACCGATGTGAATGTTTACCTCTGCAAGCACATACACTGACTGAAGAGCTGAGAACTTTCTGCTTCTTTAATAATCCTGCTTCTGAGCATCTTAAATTCTAAAACAGTGTAGTCAGGGTTACGTGTCTAGAACATGACTTGTGTGTAAAGGGCCTTTCTTCTTCTTTAGACAGGTAACAGGAGAAATTTCTGAATAAAACTGGTTGCTTTCTTTGTTTTCATAATCATGTTGAGAAAAATTTTAGTATTGCATAAAGAAATTGGGTTTAAGTGATGAGTGTAGTTCTGATTAAAACTAACACAATGAGGAAAGAATTAACAGTGTTGGCCAATACTGCCACAACATACACCTTTATTTGGATAAATATTGGTGCATAATGTTCACCATTCTTTGATAATGTCATTTTTCTTACAGTTATTCATACAGATCACCATTCTATTTACAGCTAGATAAGTTGTTATTAAATGAAAGTTTTCCAGGAGCTCTGAGAAAATAGATTGGTAATATATGAGTGAGAAAAATGATTGAAAATATTTTTGTAAAGGTTAATCATAACATCAGAAATCTTCAAGACTAACTTAAATTCATGTTTTGGGGTAATTTTGTCTTTGAAATTTTAAATTATCACAGAAGCTCCTAAATGTCAGGGGTATTTGTTTTACTCTTGGCACTTACAATGACAAGGATGTAGGAGAGAAAAGAAAAAAATCACAATGATAATGATGAATCACTGTAACCAAGTGCACTAAAGCTCATTTGGACTCTTTCCTAGCCTTGGCATAAAATTATCCATGGTGTGCTGGTTAGCTTTCTCTGTTACCTTCACAAAACCCAGTGTTACCTGACAAGAAGGATATTCAATTAAAGAATTACCTCAATCAGATTGTCCTTGTGGTCAATATCTGGGAACAATTATCTTGATTAATGATTGATGTGGGACAGACTAACCAATTGGTAGTGGCACATCCTTAGCCAAGTGAACCTGGGATTTGTAACAATCATGGCTAAACAAGAGTCAGGGGGAGCAATCAATAAACAGCACTCCACCATGGCCTCCTATTTAGTTCCTGTCTCCAGGGTCCTAAGTTGTGTCCCTTCTTTGACTTCTCTCAACGATGGACAATGACTTGTGAGTCTAAGATTAAATAAACACTTTAGTCCCCATATTTCTTTGGCTATTGTGTTTATAATAGCAACAGGAAAGTATGACACATGATAAACAAACACAACAAAGAAACAGTTATCAATGAAACTATCAACGTTGAGTACCCGTAAACTGAAAATGTAAGACCAAATATACTTCAAAATCCAATTCTTTTTGCTTACTTACCTTATGCCAGAAGATTCTCATTTCATGGGTTAAATAATAGAAAACAACATGAAAAACTACAAATAATGTGTAAATTGGATATAAACCACACATGGATTTTGGGTTTTAAGTTAGGTAATATTCTTGAGACAGGTTGTTATTAAAAGGTAAATATTTCCAAATCAGGAATTCTCCTGGTTCCAAGTCTCCTAGATAAGGTCAGTTAATCTCTACATTCATTACATATGTCTAATTTAGTTGTTTAAAGTTGTTTAAAAAATTTATTTTTACTGACTAAACCTTCCTATCTAAGAAAATTAACATAAATTCTATTACTCACATGATTATAAATAATTAACAATATCATGAAATCACATTTTCTTTAAGTCGTATAAAAGCAGGATGAGTAGTAAGTTGCAATAACTCTAGCACCTGTAAGGTTCTCTGAAGTCAAGGGTGGAAACTCAGAGGAAGAAAGCAGTTTAAGCAGTGAAGTGCTTACTGTGCAAAGACAAGTACATTTATTCAGATCCCCAGGACCTATGTAAAAGCTGAGGATGGCGGTGTGCCTCGAACCAGTGATATGTGTTGAAACAGACAGTAGAAAGATAGACTCTCTGTTCAGAAACAGTCTATCAAATATGTGAGCACCAGTTTCTGGAAGAAACTCCAACCTCCAAATATACACAGGAGTGAATGAGTACTTTGCATAGCATGCACATGAGGTGCGGTGGACAGCAATAGAACTAGAGATATTTGAGTTTATTTGTTACCATTTTTAATTATAAGCCTCATATTTCTTAAAAATCAGTTAATTAGGACAGGAGTGGCACTATTAAAATGATTTTGGACAAACAATTCAAAGGTATGTTCTCAACTCTTTTCTGTTGAAAACTTGATAACTGTTGCCCTACATTCAAGACTGTCATTCCTTCAGTGCATGCTTCCCTACAAATAGGGAAATGCACACAAGTGCAGCGCCCATATAGTCCAGAGGAGGGCATTGGATCCTCTGGGGCCATTGTTGTCTATGACTCTGACCTGACACAGGTGTTTAGAGACAACCTACCATCTTCTGCAAGAACAGAACAAAATGTCAACCAAAGGGCCACTTCTCCAGACCCTTGTCTCCTTGTTTTAATTCACATAGTTCCATTATGTGCATCAACAGAATGTTGACACGAGGCACCATATCCCTGAATGGAAAGCAAGGAATTTGGGTACTATTATAGGAGGTAAATTATTGCCTGTCTTCCGCAGTGTAAATATTCTGCATGGAGATATTTTTGTAGCATTTTCCCAAGGATATTTTACCACTGTGTAATGTTAATTATGAAACTGTTAAACAGAGAAAAAGAAGAAATTAAAGGACTACGTGAGAAAAATAAGAAAGACTTTCCAATTATTGTCGATGACAGATGGGAAATCAGTGAGGGAACGAGAGAGAGATTTTTATCCTCCAGTGTCAATTTCTGAAAGGGAATATCTGAAACCTTGAACTGGATTGCTTTCACAGTTCCAGTCAGGTGTCAGAGGAGTCCAGACTCCAAGAGAAAGAGAGTGCATGCTCATTTAGATGTTTTTGTAGAGGAAAACATGGACTGGCCATGTATTCTCAAAGGTTGGGTTGAGAATAAAATAATTGGTGGCATACATTTCTTATTTCATAGCCTGAAAAGACTGTATAATAACTTTATAAACAATAACCATATCATTTATAATTAAGACTAATTATATTTTCCAATATTTGGAGCCTCAGTTGGATATGAACTAATCTAGTGATATAATTTCAAACCTGTCATTTCCAATTAAGTATGCCTGCTGACTGGGGATGACTGTTGTGGGAGAATGTCACAGGAATGTTATTGTATTATTAAAATGCTATTAACTAATACGGTTTCCCATAGAATGAGACAGATCACATTTGGAAGCATGCCTTTATATAAATCATGAAACTCTTTCTCTATAAATAGTATTACCCTATAATTTAAAAAATACTGATGCAAATTTTAAATAAAGTTTTGTGTTTTAAGAGAAAAATCATTAGCATGCATTTGTACCTTGAGTACGAGGAGTAAACTCAGAGTCAGTGTTCCATTTGGAAATTCTTACCTTAGCAATTGACTTGAAATAAAGATTCTTTCTTTATTCAACTAGTGATGAACACTAAGAATCTAGATCACTCTCTGCCTCATCCTCAAACCCAGGATGAACAATGTTGTGTTCTGTTACCCCAACACTTCTCCCATACCAGAAGGACTCTCCTTTAACTTTGATTTTTTTTCAAGGCTTAAATATGTTTGCTTTGCCATTAAGAATGACCTTTGAGAATGAATTTTCTCACACTATAGTACAAGGAAAAGGACAAGAAAGGAAGACTGTGCTTTATATGAAGTTCCAGTGTAGCACAAATTATCATCTTGGCATCCTAGTCTTCTCTATATCCTCAAGCATAGCTTAAATAAAATAATAAAAATCTATGCAAGTGGCAACATCATTCCAAGTAAGTTCTGAAGTGCTAAGGCAACTCTCTATGAAGTTATTTCCCACGAGCATAACATGCTGAGTGTAGATGTGAAGCTATTTTGCTTCTCCTGCATCCTCCAAGCATCCACTGGTTTTCTAACAGGTACTGGGTGAGGCATTGAGCGTCATCTGATTAGGTAATGGGGCCATTCCAGCTAGCTTCTCAGCTCCAGATGACGAAACAAAACCAACAAAGAGAATAAGCAAAATGAAACAAAACTCTACTAATTGGATGTATTATCATTAAACCACTGACTCGATGGGATCTCTCCATTTTATATAAAAACACGGAAAAAGGGTCTTTTTTTTTAACCATACTGTGAGGAAAGTGCAACTTTTAGTTTATAGTCTTAAAAAGGCATTTGTTACACTGGGAGATGAGGAGAATCCATGAAATACCTTGAGATTCTTAATTTTACAGTGTGATATAATTAATTTCAATTATTATTGGTATTTGTGGCCAAAAACTGTCATCAAAATGATAGGAGGTTACTAGTCAATATTTTAACATAAAAAAGCAGAAAACTGAGCAGTATATGAAAAAGGTATTCAGCATTGAAGATATGAATAAGCAAGTAGAGATGTCAAAAGTATGCAAATATAAAAACAAAAGATCAATGGTGAATCAAATATCAAATATTCAACAGTACTAGAGAACAAGGGAGTTCAACATTAAACAATCTTTTACAGATGAAATGGGAAAGAAAATTAAAAGAAAGGAATTTATTGAGGATTTGTGAGACGCTGGGGTCAGAACAGAAAACAATTTTATATTCCTCTCTGGTAATTCGTCTTATCTGTCTACTTGACTGTGTCTTGGGGCACTAGAGAAACGGGTACCTGTTTTTTAATGAGTGTCTGTGGGGCTCTCTAGAAGAGTTCGGCACTTGAATCTGGCAGCATGAAGCAGATGGCGCTTCCTAGTAGAGGCAGTTACCATTCTGTCAAGTGGATTAGAAAAGAAAGTTGCAGAAGGAAGTTTAACCATCAGGGATTTCTGTCTGTAGCCGTAGGTGCCCCTTGTCCTTAGAACATCACAGTGAGATTGTACTACTGCCTATAGGAGCTTATCATATAACACTGACTTTTCTGTCCACCTTATGCGTTACAGAAAACAAACCTGGTCTGTGTGATTTATGAGCTAATACTTGATAACATGTTTCTCAATAGAGACTAGACACATCACTCAGTGATTAAGAGCATTTGCTCTTCTTATAGAGAGCTTGATTTCAGTTCACAGCACCTTGTTGTGTGGCCCATAACAGACTATAACTCTAAATTCAGAAGACCTGATGTTTGCTTCTAGCCTCTGTGGATACACATATAGTCTCTCTCTCTCTCTCTCTCTCTCTCTCTCTCTCTCTCTCTCTCTCTCTCTCTCATAAAATTAGTTCCTGTTTTAAAAATAACAGTGAAATAAAAACATAATCATATGCTTTCTATGATAAATAAAAACTAACCTCAGTAGGAAAACAATGAGTGTTTATTATGAGTCAAAATTGACCAGGCTTGATGGGAGCTCCATGTAGGCATCCATGGTTCTACCATATAATACTACTGTTTACCGTATTATGTAATATCTGTTGAAAGTTTCCCACTACAGAAGATTAAAATAATATTAATAGTAGGCAGATCTGTACCCAAGGGACCTGCTGTAAAGTGCTCACAATACTCCTTGTAAATGATTACTTGAAAGTAGGAACTATTTCTCCCAGCTATTCTCTTATCTCATATCCAGGTCTGAGAAAGTTAAATTCAACTGTTTCTTTATTGGTTAAGATAACTTAGTTGCTGACCTGAACTTTGGTAAAGAAAAAAGAGAAAGAAAGGAAGGAAGCAAAGAAGGAAGGAAGGAAAGATAATTTCTAACTAAAGTTTAGAAATAGAGTCCCCTGTTAAGGGTTTGTCACTATAGGTCCTGCTCTCAGCTATGACTCTGAATCTCCACGCCTGAAGTGCTTATGCACCTTCATAGTGAAGCAGCAGTGTGACCTAGTGCTTTTCCTGAGGTAATGTGATTTCATGTTAGCACGTTTTACATATGATTGTCTAGATTTAAGTCCAGAGCTTGATTGATCCTTTTTTTAATAACAGTCTTATGCCGTCTTCATCTTGAATATTTAAAATAGGATACTTTAGTTACCAGTTAGGAGCCATTGATATGGAGGTTGGCAATGTGTGCTCATGGCCCTCTTTAAGGCAGAGATGTGGCAGTGAATTTAACTTACTGTTATCGATGTTTCGTTTGTCTCTTCTTTCAGTCATTTTTGGGTGGTAGACAATGAATATTTAGTAATTTATTTTAAAAAATTAAAAATGTAAATTCTGGGTCTGGAGAGATGGCTCTGTGGCTTTCTTGCTGTTTGTTTTGAGAGAAGGAGGACTTGACTTCCTATCCCTAGCATCGGTCGAGTAAGATGCAGGCATTTTAGTGCAAATATATAACCCTATACAGTGCACCAGGCAGGGGTAGGGGGATCTCTTGGTCAGCCACCTTCACCAAGTCAGTGAGCACCAAGTTCACCAAGAGATCCTTTCTCAGAATATGAAAAAATATCCAATGCCATCATCTAGCTTTCATGTGCATATACACATGTGTACACACGAACAAGCACACTAACATGAAATCCAAACCTAACATGATTGTGAATTTCCTGAAAAACATTTGGGGCAAATGTACTCAGAGAAAAAACTACTATGGGCTGCAGAGTTTCTAGAATGCTGGCAAGGGAACAAACACACACAGGCAGGGAGGAGCACTGTGCTGCCTTAAAATATACCCCTTTGTACACACATACTACACAGTCTGTCACCATGGGAGCTGTCATAAAACACATTTTTGTCTCCTTTGCCTCAAATATGAAATGGCTATTTATAAATGTGTTCACAGGGTGGACTGTGTTCTTCTTTTAAACAGTACAGAAACTATGAGACTCTTGATAAGGAGGTAGAAGATAGAGACTTCTAAGCGTGACTCTAATTTAAGCCCCTAGGAAGGACATCTCAGGACTAAGGAATGTTGGGAAGGATCTAGAAGTCTCCGGATAACATTAAAATTGGAAATAATTCCAAAGCGGTCAGATTAATGCATGTGCTGTTCCGGGGCTGAAACATTTAAAAGTCACCCAAGCTCAGAACTTGCACCTGATAAGAACTGCCTCATGAGATGAGACAGAGGGTGGTGGGTAAAGGTATTAGGCTCCTATGCCTGAGGCCTGGACTCAGTCACTGAAAATCACATACAGTGGAAAGCAGCAGCATGCATCTGTAACCCCAGCATTTCTATGGTTAGATGAGGAAGGCAGAAGGTTCTTGTTACTTTGGGTTCCTGTGACAAAACAATAATCAAAAAAGAACTTGGGGAAGAAACCATTTATTACACCTTATGGGTTAGAGTCCAAGAACAATTGACGCTTGAATTTAAAGTAGCAATTCAAGACAGAATCTTGGAGGCAGGAACTGAAGCAGAGATCATGGAGGAATGCTGCTTACTGGCTTGCTCAGCTTGATCTCTTCTTATTCAAGCTAGAGCAGCACAAGTCGTGTTAATCAAAAAGGAAATGTCTTTCAGATGTTCATACATGCCAATCTGATGGAGCTTCTCATTTTCCAGGTGACTCTAATTTCTGCTAATTAACAAATAAATTGACCAGAAAAGTGAAACAAGAAAGTTTTTAGGGGGTTTATTTACTATCTTGCCTGGAGTATGCAAAATGAACCAGCCAACAAAGAGACTCCAATTCAATGAAGCTGAAGGCAAGAACATACTCTTCTTACTTGTCCATTGACAAACATATTCATGGGCTCACATGTAAATGGATAACTAAATAAAATTCAAAATTAAAGTAAAACATAAAACACCAAACGAATTAATTTTTCAATCTGTGACTAGGTACCACGTGGGAACTCATCTGGATGATGTTGTTCTAGCATAACACAATGTGTTCTGTGTAATTGCAGAAAACACAAAGTAGACCCAAATTCACATATGAGGTTGGTATTTTATATCCTACATGTGTTGTGTATTTATGAATTATTTCACCATTTGCTGGCATGTATCATCCGTCATTTTATCATCTTCCATTGGTATATCTTTTTAATCTGTCCATTCATCCATACATATCATACCATGCCATACATACATACATGCATACATATATCCACTATCCATTTATAAGTATAGCTGTCAAATAGCCTAAAAACATTTCATTTTTAGAAAAGAATCCCTTGAATTATAAATGGGGCTTGGTAATTGTGGTACAAAATTGCTTTCCTCTTTTGGTCATATCACATAAAGATGTTATGCATATTCCTCTACCTACCCACACCTATATACTGAGATTACCTTCTGTCTTCTGATACTTCAAAGATGAATCCATCTAGTAAGCTTCCTGAATGTATTCTCACATCTGGTAGCAAAGAGATGAAATGTTCAGACTTACTAATAAATGATGTTAGAATGAAAAATGGCCCCATGATTAATGCAAATAAATAGTTATTTCATTTGAAAGCAACTAAAAAGAAGTTCTCCTGACTCAAGATTTCAAGAAAGATTTTTTGCGAAGATATTTGAGTCATGTTTGAAAGGCAAACAGGGAATTATTTATTAAGCCACTGCCATCCTGATGTAGCAGATACCAAAAGGTAACTGTAAGCCATCGAGTTCAAGTAAAGTCCTTTGAAGGTATAAAGAATGGTTCTTTTTTCTAAAACTGTGCCAGGAAAGGTTGTAAGTTTTCCAAAATAACATCTTTGGCCTTTTACATCTGTCCTGCAATACGCACAGCTAGCACTGAAATACTACTGGAGCCCTTGGACTTCCTTTGAAACATAATATTCAACAAAATATTTCTCTACATACAATTGTTATTACTAAAATACTTATAAAGTCCAAAAATAACCTTATTTACATGGAATTATGTCTGCATAGGCCAATGACGCTCCTGTTCCTCATCTTCTCTTCTGATCTAATTTATGTGTGGCTTGTTCTAGTATTCTCCTGACTCATGGACTGTGTGCTATAAAATGAACTTTTCTTGAGAAGATGATTACTGAGACATCTCTCTAGGACCTTTTTGGTGCTTTTTATGACATAGAATGGAAGTGATTAGTGGGTGTCTAGGCAAAGATAGTAAAAAAGTTGGGCATGACTATGGAGCTTAGATAATGTATTTCTGGCCACTAAATGACAAGTATTAGTTATTAAAGGGTAATTGCTTATCTTTAAATTTTAAACCTGTATCAGTTGAGAACTTTATCAATTGAACATCAACTTTGCATTATATTTTGCCCTAAAAGTCTTCATATTCTATGAAGCATCCCCATACTCGATCATTTGTGTGATCTTTTGATGCTTTTTTTCCCTCTTTTTCAGCTATTCACTTATTTTCAAATTTCCCAATCTAATCTAAATTTCAGTATTCTCTCTGTAAATAGATATCCTAGAAATGCAATGAAGAAGGAATTTATTGTATGATGAAAGTAACAACTTGAAAGCATAGGATGACTGGAAACTTCATCAAGAAAAGAGTATTTCAACTTTTGGTTCTATTAATGATCCATAGATGGGAAAATATGAAGTTAGGAGGCTCCTGAGAAAGCAGGGGAGAGGAGTGGCTATGACCAAGGAACATGGTAAATATGCATGGAATCTTCATAGAATAAATTTAATTAAAATGTCAATGAAGTACACAATAAAAGAAATGTCGAAAAATTCATAGATGCTGTAGAAACAAGTGAGTAATTCTGGTCTTCTCTTTTTCTATTTGATGACTGGAATTAGAAGCAAGTACTATCTACATTTTTTTGCATATTTGTCCACATTAGGTTAATGGGTGTCCTAGTTAGCATTAAATGTGTATTTGACATGCACTAGAGAAGCATAGAAACTGAGTAAGTGTCTTGATCAGGTGGATAAGTATGGTTTGATGAATTGACTGATAACTGTTGTAGAACACAGCCCACTGTGGGCAGTTCCATTCTCAGGGCCCTGTTCCTGGGCTACAGTGAATCTACCTAAGCAAAACCCAAGACAGAGAGTGAGGCAGCTCAAGGTTGCAGGACCATGCTATATGAGGCATGCTGTACTTCCTTGACTGAATATGAATTCCCTAGTCATAGGTAATGAATGCTGCACGATGTACCAAGCAGGCCTGTCTTTAGCTTCTTGCTCTGACTACCCTTAGTGACTGCCTGAGGCTTGAATGTGTAAGATGAGGTGGTCTATGTTATCCCCAAGTTTCTTGTAATCAGAGTACTCATCACAGCTACAAAAAGAATAGGAAGTGGGTAAGCCCGGGCACATGATAGGCAGCTGCCTGTCTCCTGTCTCTGCCTCTGCTCATCTGAAAACTCTGTGTATTCATGGCATTCAAAACATATTTGTGTTCAAGCACATGTTCCCTCGCATGTAGTCCAGCATTTTAAGTATTTTCATAATAAAATTTCTTAAACTTTAAGAAATGTTATTCTCCAATAAGTATAGAAAAAGTAGAAAAAGCTAGGGATAGTTACAAATGGATTAACTACACACAGCCATGTTTTGGGCCTATCCATTGATATACCTCCTGTCTTATTGCAGATTTTTTTGCAGTCCATCCAAAAAAAAATTGATTCTGTTTCTAAATATAGGTAATCCCCTAAGCTCCAGTTGATTCTGAACAACTAGATGCGTCAGTGTGGGTGTATCTAAATTCCCATTCGGGCTGAATGCCCAGCTTTGCTAGCCCTGTACATTGAAGGGACACTCTGAAGGATTCTATTTATCTAAGCGGTTGGCCTCATGCTTGGATTTGCAGGTGTGGCTGTAAATTTCAGATGATATATGGAGGAGGAAGCCCAACAAAATCTGAAACTGTAACAGAACTCAAGACTCACGGCCTCTTTTGGGAGATGCTTCGGTTTTATGATTTGGGGTAGGTTCCTCGGCTTTATTTTTCTTTCTTCTAAGTTCAATAAAGCAAAGAGGATGCAATTGAAGCTGAAAAGCTTAACAACCACTCTGCCTTTATTGAATCTGTAGCTAATGTACTGAAATAGCAGGGGCTTCATGGCAAATGCAATTTGGGTTTTTGTCTCAGCATTTTCTCATGATAAAAAATTGAGTTTGCCAAAAGAGGTAGAAGGTGAGAATACAGACTTGGCTATACTATGGCTGCCCCCTTACTCACATAGACTCAGGAAACATTGCTTAGAGAGCCTAGAACCTGATCCTCTTGAGGCCTTTCAGCAGGCAAACTATGGCTTCAGGTACCAGCACGACCTAATCAGGGCCCTATTTTCTTAGTAATTTGACAGTTACAAAGGTGATCCTCTGTTCATTCCAAGGCCAAAATTATTTCCATCTAAGGAAACTGCAGTGCTTAGCTTTTTCATTAATTAATTAATTAACTTTGGAACTCAGTTATTGTCCCTAAAAGCCTGGGTCTGAAGGGATATTATTTTCCTGACATGGAGGGACCTGAATTCTGCTAAAACTGTGATTTACTGATCACAGATGATCTATCTCTGGTTGCATCTCACAAAGAAGGAAGAACACTATATTCACAGTTCTGGGCATGGAATGTACCTCAATTTTACAGAGGATTGTTCAGTTAAGAATCCAGGGAGCTTGATGTTGTCCAACCTGTTTTAAGTACAGCTGATAGTTCAGAATTGCTATCCAAAGTTCCGGAAGTTTCATCTAGGTTATGACATATTACCACAGCAACCTTAGTCAGATTTGCATCAAGAAACAATGGCACCTAAAACCCAACTCTAAATTTCTAATTCCAAACTGAGCTTCAGAACATCTTTCATAGTGAGGCCACCCCTCATTACCTACTACATGGTTCACACTGCAGATCATTCAGCCAGGAAGATACTCCTGGGTGTAACATCTACCTCCTTCCTTCTTCCCCTGCTATATGTTCTCCAGTTTTCCTTTGACCTTGAAAACTTCATAGCTGTGTCAGTATTCAGGTGGTGACTGAGCCTCAGTTTTTACTTACTTTGACTATTCTAAGTTACTATGCATGTAAATGGGGTGCTGGTCTTGTTGCCTAGGATCAATCCGGGTATCCTTATTCAGGTGACATCATAATTCTTTCCATGCTTTCTGTGATAAGGTGTGTTGACTGGTTCTCGTGTAACTTCATAAAAGCTGAGTTTATCTGAAAGGAGGGAACTTGGATTGAGAAAAAATGTCTCCATGAGATCTGGCTGTAGGCCAATTTCTTATTCGTGATTGATGAGAGAGCACCCAGCACATCATGCATGGTGCCATCCTAGGATGCTAGCCCTACTTCCTGTAAGAAAGGAGCCTAAGCAAGCCAAGAGGAGCAAGCCTGTAAGCAGCATGCCTCCAGGGCCTCTACATCAACTCCTGCATCATGTTCTCCCCTGCTTGAGTTCATTCCTTCTCTCACTGTATTTTAAGATAAACTCTTACGTGCAGCAGTGAGTGAAATAAAGTCTTCTTCCCCAATTTGTTTTGTTCAAAGTGTTTCATCACAGCAATAATAACCCCCACAAAGACACAGGGTCTCTTGTACCTGAAACTTGTGGATTTGGATAGGCTGACTAGGCAGCAAGCCACAGAGATCTACCTTTCTCTGCCTTCCCAGTGCTTGGTTATGTGTGGATCTGAGGGAGTATGTGCACTTTGAGTACAAGAAGATAAAGGAGGACTCCAGAAGAGGGTTTCAGATCCCCTGGAACCGTGAGTCATCTGACATGGGTGTTTCTTACCTGTTGAGTCATCTCTTCAGATCTCAAACCAAGCTTTAGTGACACGGGTTCTCAGGACTACTCTCCTGCCCTTAGTCTGATGAGACTGTTTTCCCACACATCTTTGAAGAGGTCTAGACTAATATAGATCTCCAGGATGCCATTTACATATCTCTACAGTTTTAATCATTAGGTTGATATTATCCCATGAGCTTTTTAAAAAGTGTCCCCCTCTCCCCTCTGGTATGCAGTACTTTATAATAGTCATTTGATTTCTGTTAATATACTTACAATTGTTTTCATCATAATATCTCATCTCTGTCTGTGTGTGTGTGTGTGTGAGAGAGAGAGAGAGAGAGAGAGAGAGAGAGAGAGAAAGAGAGAGATGAAAATCTTTAGAACTCAGAGAGTAAGACAGAGTATGTAAACACCAAAATCAATAAAATACCCTAAATCAAATTCAATTTTAAATTCACTTTAACGTCATTAAAATGCTGATAGAAAAACATTTTTGAGGGAGATTAGTAGGTATGTGTATATATATATATATATATATATATATATATGTGTGTGTGTGTGTGTGTGTGTAGTATATAATTTAATTATAAGCCTAGAATTTAATAAAACAGGAGATTTTTTTTACAGGATGATTTTTGGATATATATCTCTATCTCTATCTCTATCTATCTATCTATCTATCTATCTATCTATCTATCTATCTATCTATCTATCTCTTGGTGTATACATCAGGGACAAATATTTTCTATTCCCTGGAGAAAAGGAAGGTTCTGTGAGAAAGAATAGAACAAAAGCTGAGAGATGAGAGGGCTCATAAGGGGGCTTTGGTTGTTGAAAAATCAGAGATTAGTATTGGATGACATGGCAGGGGCTGATCAGATTTACTGGTAAGGAGACAGTGCCCTTTACAGTGTTGCCAATGAGTTGCAGTAGGCACTATAGTAAGTTATAAACTTGTGTTAGAGAAAGACATGTTAGAAATTGATTTAAGAGATTTCAAAAAATATAATCAACAGGCTGAATTGAATTGAGATAAGCTCAAGGTACCCACAGATTGTTTTGTTTTCCTTTCTTTCTATTTTTGTTTTTAATACAAGTCTACCTTTGTTTCTATATCCATATTGTTGAGCCCTCCTGTCAACTTATAAACAGAACGCAATTGCTTTCTTGTTTTTAATTTTCAGAAAAACTCTGGTCGTTTCTGACTACATCTTAAACTGGCCTTGAGTTGCAAGCCCCTCCTAGGTCAGGAGTTGCTTTACCTGGGAGACCCTATGCAAGTTATGCACCCTAAAGTTTTCTACTTATGGTATTCATTCACTGTAGATTAAGCTGCAATGCTTGTGCATAGATAAGACAATGTGTAAATCCACTTTAATACCAAAGACCAAAGCTCTTGACCATTAAGTACAAAAGGTTTTATGTGTGCGAGTGTTAGTCCTCATCTAACTGCATTTGTGCAGTGCCTGTGGAGGTCAGGAAAGGACATTGTATGACCTGAGTTAGAGTAACAGACAATTGTGACCTGCAATGTGGATGTTGAGAATTGAACCTGGGTCCTCTAGAACAGCCTATGCTAACTACTGAGCCATTTCTCTAGCCCTCGCTATCATATTTAAACAGACTGTCATAGCATATACAAAGTGTGCATTTCAAAAAGTGTTAAGGTAGATATCATAGGAATGTGGTTTTAAGAGCATAATGAAACAGAAAATGTATTATATTGGACTTCTCCAAAGTTTGTGTGCAATCTTACATGTGGCTTGACAAATATTATCTACTGGTTTTGATTTCTCAATATGAAAAAAATACAAAAATCAAAACAAATAAAAAGCCAGTATCTTCTTTAGTGTGTCCTTGTTCATTTTCTATCTTGAAAAGACTTTATTACTTAAGGACATCTTTCTTCAGGATCTAAATTTTTAGCAATAGGCTTTCTGAATGCCACACACTCCTTTCTCCCTGATAACTGTGCTCGATTTTATCTATCCATGTAGTTCTATTCTCAGGAAATAGGTTATATAGGGTGTGTATGCTCTGAGTTCCAGGTAGGAGTTGATTTTCGATCATTACTTGCCATTGTCCCTCCAATGAAGCAATTGATGTGGGCTCATGGGAGGCTAGCTTTGATACTCTAGAAGGCTTCAGGAAAAGTCTTTTTCAACTTGCTGTCAAGCAGCTTATCTGCCTTTCAATGAAGGTGTGCTATATCCTCTGAAGTAAGACCTATTTTTCCATATGTTGAGACAGGCATAATAACCATAATCCACAGTGATAAAGATAAAGATGGCTACACAAAAGCAGCAAGGGACCTACAACTGAAGGCGAAAACAAGTGAAGGCAAATGCAAGTGGCAGGAAATCATACTCTGAAGGCCAGCATTGTTCATGGATGTGGTCAGCCATTTATTAGCAATAGTAACTTGTTTCGGTGTGTTAAATGCATGTGTGTATGTGCTCATTTCTCTCTTTCTCGGTCTCTCTCTCTCTCTCTCTCTCTCTCTCTCTCTCTCTCTCTCTCTCTCTCTCTCTCTTACACATACACACATACACACACACACAAGAAAAATAGGAAATGTGGTTGAGGGTTGGGGGGAGGAGGGTTAGATTGGGAAAAGAACAATTAGGAGGATCAAAATTCATTGTACTCATAGTTGAGATTTTTCAAAAGAAGAAAATGTGAACATTTCTTATTGGGACTTGAAACTATAATAAAGTAAATAGTCAATCCTTGGTTAACATTATCAACCACTGACTCTCCATTATGCACATCGGCCTGTTCACAAAACTGAGTGACTGCCCTCACTGAAGAATGACTGCCTTAATGTATTCTGTACTATATTTATTTAACTGAAGATTATCTTCTTTACAGTTTGCTGCATTCATTTCTTTATGAAGTATTCATTGAGAACCAATGATAAGCCTGGGGCCATGTAAAACATTTGAGATACATCAGTGTGCAAAATAGAAAAAGAACACCACTGCTCCTGTGTAGTTGATGCACAGAAGAGATGGTACACAGTCTATATAGATGCCGGGATCCTGACTCTTGCTGATTTCTATTTCTGAAAGACAGGGGCTCTTTAGCCTTTGAGATGGCAGGGGGATTGGAGTGCTGCCAGGGACAAGGCTGGGCTTAAAGTCCTTTGTAGTAACACTCAGTGGCCAGAGGAAGCCAACTGAGAAAAGGGAGTCATGAACATTCTTGCCAACTGGGGAGCCAGGGCACAGTATTGACAAACAAAACAAAACAAAACAAAACGAAACAAAACGAAAAACAAAAAAAGAGGACCAACTCTCATCTAGGACAATGACTGGCAAGAAGAATGCTGCCTTTTTGTCTGAGACAATCTTTATCACCAAACCTGCTCATGAGGTCTGTTTCTTCTTCTCCCTTAAAACATTCATCCAGAGGAAAAGCATGCTTTCCCTACACAACAGAGGAAATGCAATAAAAACTATTTTATAATTTCCATTTTATTTTAAAAGAGAGCATACACTATAAATTTAGCTCATTTGATAAATAAGAGTTATGTTAAATACTTTATCAAGTTTCATTTAAAGCCAGACGACTACATTTTAAAATGTGTTCTGGGAAGAGATTAACAGTAAAGAACAAAGTAAACTTTTCAATGAATGTACTAAAAGCATGTTAGAAAGTCAGGTGATTTTTTCATAAAACCTAAAATAAAAACCAGCAAATAATAATAGTATTAGCATTGCCAAAACCATATATCTTTTTTAAAATAAAGAGTATAGAGGACATTAATTTAGAGGAGGAGACATGACCATCTACTAGTAGGCACTTTCTGAACTGCATTGCACTGCTAAGAATCATAATGACTTTATCACAAAGCTCCCAGATGGCCAGGGTTTGGGTGGCCTGAACATCAGAGGAAAACAAATGCCATTTCTTTGAAGGTGAAAAGCAATGATACAACTAGTCCTGTAGCTGTTTAATATGGAGGATATTTTTAAAGCTATAAATATAATTTTCTATAAATGAATAGCCCAACCCCTAATCACTGCAGCAAAGAAATAAAAAGAAATTAAATTCAGTAACATGTATATTTTGAATTAAAATTGTTACAAATAACAATTTTTTGTTTGATTGAGGTGATGTTAAGAAAGACCTCCTTCTTTGTAAATGTCAATGCTAAAATAGACAAGTCTATTACAAAGAAAGCAATAGTACTCCACAATCACCACACATTGGCTATGTAGTGATTATGTTCCACAGTTCTGCTGCTAGAACTCTTAGTCATAGGCTCAATATTTCTTAGTGATAAAAGAATTATCGACAAAGATCCTTCTGCAGATGTTTGTTGTCAGCTGATACTTAAAATATTAGTTATTGTCAATGAAAGGTCGTTTGTCTCTAAAATTCATATCTAACAACTTGAAAATGTTTATTTCTTATATGTCATTGAGTTAAATATAAAGTATATAGCTATATTGACACACACACACATACACACACACACACACACACACACACGTAGTTATAGTTGAAATGAAGACTATACACTGTAAAAACATTCCAGTTGCTTGAACTATTGTAGCGTTATAATGGGTAACATTGTTCTCTCTCTACTACACATTTTCAGAAATAAAGATAAATTTATTCTGGTTCAATTAAAACTAGGGCAACAAAAACATCATAGCAGCATGCTTCAACTTGTGTACAAGCCAAGAGTTCCCTTTAGTCTTTTAATATAAAACATGTTTGTGACTTTTAAGAATATTAGACACATTTCTTTAGCGATTCATGTGTAGAATTTTGATTTTCAAGACTGGAAACCATCCTTGGCATAACAGTGGTCAGGCTTTCATGTTTATTCTATAAAATGAGATTATAACTGCTCCTGGCATCATTGAACATTTGGGCTTTTAGTTTTCCTATTTCCCTGGTTATTCTCTAAGTTCTCTTCAGTATATTTCAAATGATTCTTGGGACTGTGATCATGGTCTGATTTTTTATCATCAAAAATTATGCATAACTGCTCAAAGGACATCCATGGTTCTGTGGTTATATGAAAATTAAAGTGGATAATGAATATTTATTATAGTTGTTTTTATGTCAGTATTTTTAAACTGGGAGGAATCTGAGCCTATGCTTCTGACTGGACTTTTTTCCATTAATTTTCGTTGGTTATTTTATTTACTTACTTACATTTCAAATGTTATCCCCCTTCCCAGGTTCCCCTCCAGAATCCCCCTGTCCATTCCCCTCTCTTCCTGCCCCCCCCCACCTACCCACTCACTCCTGCCTCACTGCCCTATGCTGGGGAAATGAGCCTCCACAGGACCCAGGACCTTCCCTGACACTGACGCCTGATAACTCAGTCCTCTCCTCCATATGTAGGTGGAGCTATGGGTCCCTCAATGTGTATTCTTTGGTTGGTGGTTTAGTTCCTGGGGGCTTTGGTATGTCTGGTTGTTATTCTTCTTCTGGGGTTGCAAACCCCTTCAGCTTCTTCAGTCCTCCCCCTAACTCCTCCATTGGGCTTCCTGTGTTCAGTCCCATGAGTGGCTGCATGCATCCACATCTGTATTGGTCAGGCCCTGGCACAGCCACAGTGTTTTGCATGAAGTTTCATTTCATTTGGGGACTGAAGAAAACAGGACTCCCTTCTCAACGTCGACGGCACACACACGTTGGAGATGCCTGAATCATACAAACCCAACCCAGGTATTAGGCTTACATGTATGACATAGTAACCCTTTCCTCATAAATCCTATATTTTTTCTCTTATTTGACCTCATAAAGTTGGAAGATCTAAACAATTAATTTAGTAAAGATGACTCGGGGTTACCACAGACACTGGTGTCAGAGAAATTAGATTGAATCAAAGTTATTTAGCAAGCAATGAACTCTTCCACCTCTTCCTCCTCCTTACCTGCTTCTTCTCCTCCTTCTCTCTTCTTCCCCCTCCTCCTTTCCCTCATTCCTTTTCTCTCCTCCTCCTCCTTCTCTTGTTCTCATTCCTCTTCTCTTCCCCCACCTTTTCCTTTTTCTTCTTCAGTTTTTTAATCATGAAATAAGAAAAATGATTCTGCTGTCTTCTAGGGTATTTACAGATTGTAAGAAAGGTACTTCTAGTAAACACATTGAACACTGACAGTTGACGTACTGTGAACCTGAAGCATAGTATTCAGGCCTGAATACATTATCCAGGGCTTAGAAGACTTGCCTAACACCAAAGGCTTTTACTTAGTTCCTGACAAATAAGGAAGGAAAGGTGGATTTTTATTATGTTAACACTTTTAAAGGAAAAATGGGACATAAAAGAGGTAAAATTACATCATAAAACTAAGAGCATGTTATTTGAAAAGTTAATTTGTTAATTCACTTGGAAGTAATGCTTTTTCTCAATTCACATTATGATGTCTAATATTTAATATTTCCTAATATTGCAGGCTGTGACTGAGTACAAAATGTATAGTTAATGATATATGGGAAAATTTTTGTAATTCTCAAATGTCTGACATTGAAAACAATTGTAATTCCAATGGCTGACTAAATTTATCTAATTTAAAAATGTGTTTATTAGTTCCAATTTATGTCAACCAGAAAAGCTGGAACAGTTTTAGGCCACTCCTTTCTTCCTCAAGACAACAAAACCCAACCTTTCTTTTCATGTTATTTTCTAGACTACTCTGGTGTTAATGGGATTAGACGTTTCAGATCTGTTGACAATTATCATTGATATAAATGAATACATGTCTTCTTCTTTCATAAATTGTTCAAAAGAATATGGCAAAGTAAACTTCCAACTCTCTAACCAAACTATAGTCCTTAGAATACTAGAATGCTGCCTAAGACAGAACAGTCTTTTCCATTATGGGATGGCACTTATTTTCCTCTGGATCCTTCCCAGACAACCCAGGGCAGTGTGGAAGTATAATAGGCATGATTATAATGTAAGAAGACAGAAAAAGTAAGATGTATTTGTTAACCTTACAGAATATTCTCATACTCAAAGTATGTAGGAATCTGAAGTACAGGTCAGTCAGCCTAAACTATGACAATGTTTCAGCCTTCAGGATTCAGAGAACCCTACACAGAAATGTACCATTAGGTGAGCTGTTAGAGGCTATTTAGGGTCCAGGTGAACATTAGAGAGCCACCAAAGTGATCAAGGACATGTGTCTGAGGTCAGAGAATATAAAGTGTCCCTGGTATTTATAAAGTATGCTTTCACATGTATGACATATGGTTAAAAGCAAAGACTAGATCATGGCATTGCTCATAATATCATAGAATGAATCTTTCTGGGTTAGCTACAGATATTGTACTTCATCCCTCATTTTATGTTCACCATTCATTAAAGAATATTTGTATAAGTGAGAGACAAAAGAGACATATAGGGAGAAACAGAGACAGACAAAAAAGGATACATAGACAGAAATGCTAGTATACACACACACACACACACACACACACACACACACTCACTCACACACAGACACTGAGGGGGGGAGAGAGAGAGAGGGGGGGGGAGAGAGAGACCCCCATGTTAAGTGATCATTTTCCTGAATTCCACCTTTCGTTTGCTTGTAAATTGTATAATAAAAACACTTTACACTAGTGAGAGAGGAGATTTTAAGTGGTGACTTAAGTATAGGATCTGTTTCTTCATCCTCCATAGTTTAATATAGTTTCTATTTTATTAGATTTAAACTATTGTGCAATAAACAAACAAAACCCAGGTAGTTAGAGACTGGAAGAGAAGAAGACACATGAAGCTGCTTAAGAGTGCACCACACATGAAGATCTGTGATCGCAGAGAAGACGAGGAAACTAGCTGTAAGAGGAAAGGCCTGCTTACGACACTTCACGCTGCAGAGAAGTTTATTTGGGGGTGGGGTGAACTTTTGTCTCAGGTTAGTTGGGTTCTAAGTAATAAATATGTTGGCACACCAAGTGTTGCAGTAATTTGTTACCCCAATAAGCCTATATGAAAACAGCCAGTTATTTTACTTATAAATTATATGCCTAGAATTGGCAGGTCTAACACTATACTAATTTATTCTCGAGCTATGAGAACTCTGGCTACTCGTAGCTTCTCCAGGCCACATGGTTTTGCTCCATCTTCCTTTTCTCTACTCTTCCTATGTCTCCATGATACCTCCTGTATTAGCTTTCCCTTCTACTGCCTAATTATCAGCTATAGCCTTTATTGGACCAGTCAGAATAGAGAAGTTTCAGTGAAACTAAGAGTGCTGATCTACTGCTCCTCTGGGGCAGTTCCTCCTGAGGAAACACAATTAACATTAAATACAAACAGCACCAGGGCAAACCACAACACAGAAGCAACAAGAAAACAAGCCAAAGTGTTCCGTTCCAACTACTTTCTCAAAACACAAGAGAAATCTATTCAATATTTTTGTACATTATTTTATCTGTATAGAGTTTGGTTCCTATATGTCTAAATTCAAACACATGTACTCTTTGGGGAATGGTATTATTTCCATCCTGCCCACATCGCATTTTGGTGACCTTGTTAACTTTTCTTTCTAGTACATGCCTAGTATCCCATTCACATATTGCAGGTGGCTATTAAATACATCGAGAGTGAAACTGTGACTGCATCTTCTTTTTTTTTTAACATCAGCAAAGTACTTTCTGCTCTTTAGCAACTGATCTTACCTACCTCTCTCTGATAGGATGACACATAATCCTGAGAGGCAAGGAGGTCCTCTACTTCCTCCTGAAAGTGGCCTGGTCTGCTTGAGTGTGAGCTTGTATGGAAACATGTATGGTACTCTGCTTTCTCAGGTCTGCTGGAATTATTTCAATTTATTGAACACAACCTCCATCCTTGTAGGGAAATTTGAGATCATGTCAGCTACTCTTCCTTCCCCACATGAGCATTGGAACCCACTGGGCTGCTGGAACATAACTTGACTTTTCCCCCCTGACAGATATTATTACAATACAGGGAATACTAGGCTGCTCCTAAATATATTCGATTAAGCCACAGGTTATGAACGTGTCAATCAGCTTGGACTCAGGAATGAGTCCCATTTGGGAGAGTAGCAGCCTAGCATGCACTAAGCTATGAGTTTGATTCCCAGTAACATATATACTTGGGGTGGAACATCCTACTAATCTTCAGTCTGCAGAGGTAGAAGCAGGGAGTTAACAATTCCAATGCTATCTTCAGCTGCCCAGCATAAGCTACAGGAAACAAAAATAAAAGAAACAAATAGAAAACCAAAAAGCTGCGTGTGTGTGTGTGTGTGTGTGTGTGTGTGTGTGTGTGTGTGTGTGTGTGTGTGTGTTTATGCATGTATGTTATTGCTAACCTGTCACAAGTCCACTTAACCACTTCACTGACTACAGGGTGATGCTGAATGTGTTCCTTGATTACTCTCTGTCTTATTTCTATACTGAGGCAGAGACTCTCGCTTGAATCCAGAGGTCAATGGTTTAGCTTTCCCAGCTAGTTAGCTTCTCTAGGGCTTTGTCTCCATCCCTGAACATTGAGATGCCATAAGTAGATTCTGGGGACCCAAACTTTGCTCCTCAGGCTTTCATAGCAAGCACTTTACCTCCTCAGACATCTCCGTAAAGCACAAGGCAAGCTTTAAAGCCTTACATTGCTATAAACAATGACCGTCCTATTACAAGGACATCAAATGATGGAAGATGAGACAATCGCTAGAAATGTTGGCATCATTTGCCGCATTCCAGAGCCTTTGTGTTTGTTGTGGGTAAGTCTATAGGACATTTTACTTCTTGAGAAGAAGAGGGCTTCTTGGTGAAGTCTTTTTATAGGTGAAGAGGTGGAAAGGACATAGGTTAAAAATCAATTCAAAGCATCGTTCACAAAACGAAATCTTTAGACTCTGGCAGTCATTTTTTCTTTTGTTGACATCACCTAGTATTTGTTAAACTTTGTTTGGTTTTTTTTTTTTATTCAGAGAGGGTCATAGAAAGGTTGCTGAAGGCATATGCCTCTTCTCAGGTGAGGAATACAAGAAGAGAAATTCTACAGTCTGGAAACATCTCCCCAAAAGTTATTGTTTTAGATTAGATCCAATTAGAATAGCTGTTGAAGCATGACCTTCCTGAGTGAAGGGAAAAGGAGATTGCACTTTGAGGAAAGGGTGGGAAATATTATACGTGTGCAGGCATAAAGACACATGTCTACATAAAATAGAGCAATGATAATATCTAAGGATGCTGTTTAAATACCATTTCTCTGTTAAACTGAAACCTATTGAATTGTGTTAGAACAGTCTATGTATTGAAAATAAGCATCCAATTCATATTTTATATGTATACTTTGGAAGAGAATTGGAAGTAAATTGAGAAATGTAACTTTAATAAATAAAGACACTCAGCTGGCAAGGTGCATTCTTGTGTTTGTGTAAAATCACTGTGTTAGAGGTAGCATGCCATTTGTATATTCATTTTCGTTTAAACTCGGAGCAGATGCAGTTATTCAATTATTTTTCTACTGTTTAATTATATATTTTTACAGGGACGAAGTTGGAAGAAACACTCCAAAATATCAGTATTCTGAATGGGAAGCACTAGGCTGGGGTTGAGGTTTGAACGTCAATAGGTTCATATTTGAACACTTGGTTCCCAGGTGGTAACACTGTTGGAAAGTCTGTGGAACTTTAAGCAGCCGAGACCTCACTGCAGGAAGTGGATCATGGGAAACAGGCTTGAAGGCTTCATTGTCTGCCTCTTCTTGCTTGCTATGACTCCTGTATGAGTGTGTGTGTGTGTGTGTGTGTGTGTGTGTGTGTGTGTGCACGCAATGTGACCAGGTAGTTTCTTGTTCCTGTTGCTGTATCCTGCAGACAATAATGGAGTTACCTCCCTGAAACTATGAGCCAAAATAAGTCAATTATTCTTCAGTTCGCTTTTATCTCAACAAATGGAAAGGAACTAAGATAGCTAATGATTCATATACAGCCAGCACTTCGTACCTGAGCCCTTTCTGAGAAACTATTTTCATCCAAATTCTTCTGTTATTTGTGAAAATGTCCATGTCTCACAAACTTTTTTAAAATTCTAGAATGAGAAATATAGTGGTAAATATTAAAATAATGAAATGAAACACCATGTCATGCTATCGACAGCTACTCTCTGGACCCTCTGGCGATCTCACTACCAAGGCTAACCCCAAGGGCAACCACCCTTCTAGTTCACAAGGCGGTTCGCTGCCACACCTCCCCAATGCAATGACCACCTATCTCGCAGCTCTCTTGTTGCTGACTATGCTCAATCACAGTTCCCAATAACCGGGTAAAATCAAAGCTCTAGAAGCTTGTAAATGATCAATCAGATTTATATCAGTAAATTCTCACCCCACAAAATGTCCACACAATGAACTCAGAGCCAATTGATATTGATATAAACTGCCCACCTAGGTAAGACAAATTGTCCTGTCATAATCCATCCCTTATAAGATATTCATAGCTACCTGTGGCTATTTAAAGCCACACGGATCTGGGTCATTCTTCTCTTTCTCTGTCTTACTTCCTCTCCTTTCTTCTCTTATCTCTCCTGCCTCTCAAAAACTCTGTGTCTGCCTTTCTTTTTCACTTCGCAGTCACATGTCTTGCCTTATGTTGTCCCTGACCTTACCTGTGTATCTACACACAGAGAAATTCTAGCTTCTTGTAATCTGGTATATATATATTGGTCACTTGAGATTAGTGTGTGTGTGTGTGTGTGTGTGTGTGTATGTGTGTTCCCATGTCAGAAAGTCTAAATCCAGAGACTAATTCAATAGTATATTCAAAGTTATGTAGCTTTGTAGTTAATGTGGAAATGAATCATGGACTACTTAATATTAGATTTGACATTGCACTTGCTTTGCATCCCAGGAAGGTAGATTTTACATTGTTCTCTTTGTTTTCCTTTTACCTTGTCTAAAGACAATTTCAGGGCTGTCGAAGTAGTAATGCTCAATGGAGCTCTGGTGATATTTAAATAATTACGTTTCTTAGACCTGAAGAAGCATACACAATAAATAAAAGTAATCTTGCTGATGTATTTATTACCAGTTTAACATGTATCTTTTCTTGGGGTGTATATGGTGGTGCTATCAGTTTAACACCTGTCGTTAATACCTAGGGATATTGCTTCTGCATAAGACATCTCACAATCTTTCCTGGATATACGATGTGGCATGTATTGATACAATCGATAAAAATTAATATTCCTACATTTGGGTGTTTTAAATGTCTGTAAGATATAAAAAACATTAAACCATAAGTAGATAAACACATTTAATATGGGGAAACTAGCAAGACCTTCTCAGGTATTATAATAGGGATATATATATACCATCAAACAAATTAGAGGAATCGTATACAAGAAAAAACTTTTGGGGAACACATGGTACCCTTCAACCAGTATTTTAATATCATCATATAATGATGAGAATTGATCAAATAGAAGCTGAGGAAATTTCCAGTGGTCAAGAAACTTGCTATGTAAACATGAAAAAAACACTGTTTTCAAATCTTAGCACCATAGCTGTCCAAACCTAGCCAACTGATAGCCAATACCTTTGGTCCAGGTTCATCCCTAAGCCTATCTCAAGGGATAAAGAGGGAGAGGGATAGAACAGGACAATGAGCTCCTCTTCTGGCCTCTAACTGTACATCTCTCTCTCTCTCTCTCTCTCTCTCTCTCTCTCTCTCTCTCTCTCTCTCTCACACACACACACACACACACACACACACACACACAGACACAGACACAGACACAAGACCACACACAAGGGCATATTTGACACACATTGAAACATATACACAAAGCATTGATATAATTGTATTTTTTAAATGTATTTGGTTTTTAAGTATTGGAATTCAGGTCAAAAAGCTGAAAACAGTAAAACAAGTCCCTCTTTGTGTGAAATCCTGTCATCTGAAGACGGAATGAACTAATTAAGTAAAAATACATATATTCCTTCTTGAAAAAAAACTGTCAGACATTTTAAAACAACTTATGAAAATTTTATACAAGTAATTTTTATCCCTAGATGATGAAATTTTAGCCCTAAAATCCCATTCAAATCATGATTGTCACTATGAATTTGTTATAGTGTTATGAGAGACAATTTTTATGCATTTTATAAAAGAATCTCCCACCAATAGTGAATGGTGTTGCTCTGTTATAGAGTGTGATGATACCCTGTCCGTGATGAAGGTCATTTATCAGCCTCCTTCAAGATTAGCCCTCACCTACAAGACTGTATTACTTTGAAGGCCACGGCAAGGTTCAGAACATCAGTGGTGATCAGTCCCATTCTCTTTTCTTCTCTTTGTAGCCTAGAAGAGCTCAACAGTAGGGAAAATTTATCAGCAGTGTTCTCAAGGTTTTAAGGTTCTCAGCTGGGTACCACCCTCTCCTGACAGCAATTTCAGTTTCCTTATGACTCAGCAGGCAACATTTGAGTCAACACTGATTTTTTTTCCCCTTTCACTTTTGGACCTCATCTTGCTTCTTTATTTGGCTTTTCTCCTAAAACAAATAAAGAAAAAAAAATAGCTTTGCTTTTCAAAAGCACAACCTTTAGAGCTCCAAAGGGTTTCCTTTTCCAAACAGTTCCCAACTGATGCATCGTGTCATGTCACATCATGTTCAGCATGTCCTTCTTGTCTCTTAGTATCATGCCAGTCATTGGCTGAGTGTGAATGATGGGCTGAGCTAAACATGGAGCTTCGGGATGCAAGGTGCTACCCTTTGGATGCCTTTCTTTGTGGATTCATGGAACTTTCTGCCACAGAATACAAATGTTAATGCTTGCAAACAAAACAGGATACAAATTAGTGCAAATATAAATGGTTTATACACAAAATACCTGGGATGTGTCTTAATATCTGAGAAATAACATTGTTATTGATTTCTTCCAGGTATATTTGATACTGTATGCTAAATGTGTTGCCTTTTAAAAATTTTTTTGTTTGTTTCTTTATATGAATGTTAGAAGTTTAGTGTTATACAAAATTCCTCTGGGGAATTTTTAGTTGAAGTGATATTTGCCTTTAGCTTTGCATAGAACTGATGCTATAGTGATTCTGAAAACACAGACAAGGCACTTGCTGAACTGTGCAGAAAATTTCCCCACTTGATTATGCTATTTATGGAATCATGAGCTTAACCCTGTGAAATACATTGCTTTTCCAAGTTCAGTTTTCAGCACTATTTAGTTTGTTTTCTACACAGAATACATTTTCTATGTCATTAAAACAGCATTTATATTCCTTCCCGTTTGGATTACTAATAGAAAACATATATGCTCCATGATTCATAGGACAGAAATTTTAGTGGCTTAAATACTCTTCGGAACTTTTTAGGTTGATCCAAGAGCTCTTCATACTGATTCTGACTGCTACATTGACCAGGAAGTTCTACTGAATCGATTCAGCCTTAGTGACATTTCCCATTGACTCAGACAGTCCATCTTATGTAGGGTACTAGGATTTTAGCTAATGAAAGTTCCAGGAGGAGGCCGTAAAAATCAACTTATAGAGATAAGATTTTTTTTCAAGGAAACTGAATCACTCTATTATAAGACTATAGAAGAAAACTCTCATCCCCACCCCGAAAAAAAAATCTCAAAATGAAACCAGATTTTTAAATAATGTTAGTATTCTCAGTTGGTAAATTTAATAGCTTGAGACTTATCAAATTCAAGATCCAGTCTTTACTCCTACGCAAGCCTGAAACACATATTTAAAAATTCCAGTATCTTCTATGTATAGACATATAGTATGGTCACTTTTCATCAAAACTCTTTGAGTGTTAACAGAAAAGGAAAAAAAAAACCCTCTCATGTATATAGCACCTTTCAATCAGTGTATTCTTTGTATACCATACGTGGTTAATTTTCTCCTTCAATACACGTGTTAAACTCCCACGGGTCTATCAGCAATTTTATGGGGGCTATTTTAAGATTATATTAGAGAAAAGATTTAGCAGAATAAAACACTCTTTGTGAAGCCTAGCTTCAGCTTAAGGAAGATCAGGTTATTTTTGCATTGTTGAGTTCTATGTGGAAATATCGCTGAGAACATAACAAAAATGTCCAAGGGATTGGCAATGGGCCACAGGTAAGCAGGGGTCTGGTCACTTAAATAAGAAGAAATATAAAATAAAATAAAATAAATTCCTTAACTTAGTCACATGAAAGAAGTTAAAGCAGGTGTGTGAGCATTCCGAGGGTCTTTTTAGATAGTCTTTTATATATTTCACACCCTACTAAATTACCCTTTGTCCTTTCCTCTACTCCAGTGTTCTCTTAAGAGCTCTTCTGGTCACCTAGTTGGATGCACTTTGAGGGAAGGATAGGAAATTCATTTAACTCTATAGCATGACAAATTAATTGCTTGTCTCCTTGCCTATAAAGAATGGTTGTTGAAAACAACTTAAGAGAGGGAATTGTTGATTTTGCCATGCTATTCAGGGGATACTGTTTATCATAGCAGACAAAGCACGCAGCATGGAGTATTCATTATGCATCACCTGTGAGTAAGAACGAACCACAAGTGAAGTAGAAAGAAATGTGGGCAACTCGATCCCTGGGTACCACCTATTTCCTTAAGGCTCCACCTCCTGCAAGTCCACAGGTTTCCCAAACACCTGATCGGGAAGAGTAGGTAAATACTGGAAGCTCTAGGGGATATTTCTCATTCAAACAAAGCACATGGCCAACTGCTAATAGTTTCAGTTTACATCTCTGGAGTCTTGTGTTCAAATCTAAGGTAAGGCTTGCAATTCCAAGTTTCAGGTTAAAGAAGCTTAGTTTCCGCTTTGCCTTTGAATGCAGGCTAAAACTTCAGCCCTCTCTCAGGGACGCTGTTCAGTTGATCTGAGGCAGATTTGAAAAATGTTCTGAATGTAGGAGAAAGGGTGATTGATTCTTTTTTAACTTAATAAAGGTCAGGCCTCTTGGTGAAACTTTCCAAATGCTTTTTAACCTTAGTACATACTTAAAGATACAGCTGTTATGATGTGGGATGTAAGTTAACTTATGCTATTAAAATAAAAATATATGATAACCAATGGGGAAAAATGAATTCTTTCAATCTGAGGAAAAAGGTTGAAAGCTTGTCTTGTATGTTTATAAAAAAGCTTGAAAGAAAATCACCGAGAGATAAAAAGGAGGTGGTGCTGATAATGGCCATGGGGATTCACACTGTCTTACCCTTTACCTAATAAATTTACACCTGTACCCTTCAAAAATGCCTTCTGAGTGAAGGACGGTGTAATTCATTTTGGAGAGAAAGAGAGATGTTTCAACACAAATGTAAAGGAGGGTGATTTAGAAAGACAGAAAACAGCTACCCAGATTGGAATAGTGTCAAAGCATATAGATTTAACAGTCCTGTCTCCTAAGGAGTGGCTAGGTCCCTCTCTTCTTACTAGTCATTAGGGTCCTTCATGTATTTCTCACCCAAAAGAAAAATGAGCTTCTCTCCCTACTGAGTCCTGCAGGGCATCCTGCTTAACCAGCACTTTTCCACACCACTGAATTTGCTTCCTTCTCCAGAAAAAATAGCATACAGTATGCTGTGCATCTGTACAGATGTGAACTGAGTTAGTCTCAGTGTCCAGTTCTTGCTGTGTCCTGTAGTAGGATATTTTGTTTATGTCTATATAATCATAGCCCTCAGAAATCCAACTGTACTTTGACCATTTCCAAAGAGTATGAATTCCAGTCTCTCCAGGAGAGGAGGAAGAGAAAAATCGATGAAGATGGAGAGGAGTATGAGGAGGGAAAGAGGAGGAAGAGTAAGAAAGAGAAGGAGAGAACAAAGAAGAGGAGGAGAGAAGAAAGGAGAAAGTCTGGGGGGGAGAGGAGGAGTGGAGAAAGATTAAAATGAGGAAGGAGTGGGGAGAAGGGGAGAAGGAGAGAAGGAGGCAGGAAGTGGATGGGGTGAAAAGAGAAGAGCAGGATGGAGAAGAGAAGTTAGATGTGAGGAGGAAAAGCCAAGAGAGAGCAGCTGCAAGCAAATGAGTTGGACAAGTGCAGGTCAATAGGAGTGAATGAACGTTCTCCAGGCATTTCTCCGCGGCATGCTTGACGCTTCTATTATACAAAGTAGCAGGCATATTCCTTTCTCAAACCCTCTAGAGCATTGCTGTTTTTATACCTTTGCACATGTCAAAATTATGGAAAGCTAAGCATGCCTCCTTTTCAAATGGTTTTTCTTCTGTTGGAAACATCAGAAAAACTCCCTTACAAGGCCACTCAGCACTGTTCCTAGTGCTACAGAAGCAGTATGGGCATAAAAGGACTTCATGGTTACTATGCCCTAGACACAATCACCAGACAGGGGATCCAATGAAAGCGGATACCTCTGTGGAATGCCAGGACATGATATGCAGGAATGTCTCCACTCAGCAGGTCTGAACAATGCACACTTCCATCACTCTTCCTTTGTAGTGAGGTTGCTTCTCCGACTGACCCAAACACACTGTTTTAGACTCTGCCTGCAGAGTTCTGCATGTTATAGATTGTCCAATTAGGCTTCAAGAGAGTACCAGAGGCACTGTTAAACCTTTGAAAAAAATCAATATAGCATCAGTGTGAACAGCCATATTTTAAAATGGCATATTTTGTTCTGTATCGAACAAACATTGTCTTAATTTCCATCTTTAAAAATTCTGTGGTTGGAGAGAAACTTGCCTTAACCTTTATTTTTTTCCCAAGATGAGACTTTCAAATTATTGTATTTGGTATATGTAACAAAAATATTCTTCTTAGAATGACTGGGCAGATGGCTTATTGCCTGCTTCACAAACAGGAGGACCTGAGGTCAAACTGAAGAATCTAATTAAATCTAGATGTGGTCCTCATCACAGCTAGTCCCAGCTCCTTAGTGACAAGATGGGGTGCAGATGCAGGACCTCCTGGAGCAGCTATGTTGGCCTATGCAATAGTGAACACAAACAAGGTGTGTAGAGGGTTGGTATACAAGGTTGTCCTTTGACCTTCACACATGCTTTGTGGCACACACATGCCCAGAACTTATAGATACTTACAAGGTGCATGTGTGCACACACACACACACACACACACACACACACACACACACGTATATACAAAAATGTTGAAAATTAAACTAAGGCAAGTTTAGCTGTCAAGGCTTGTGAGATGACCCAGAATGTAAAGGCATCAGGTACAAGCTTGACAACCTGAGTTTAATCCCTAGGAACCACATGACTGAAGCCGGAATTAACGCTAAAAAGTTCTCACTCTGTGAGATATGTACCTGTGCACATGGGTACACACCCTACAAACACAGGCACATACACACACACAAAAGTGTAAAAAATTTTTTGAGAAAAGGTCTTGCTTGATACATAGACCAGGGCTGTCGTGGAACTCAGAGAGATCCACCTTCCTCAGCCTCCTAGTGTTGCAATTAAAGGCAGATACCACCACACACAGCATAAAAACAATTCTTGAAATTCATTAGCTTTAGGACTAAGAGTTGGGCAAGTTTAAAGACTTATCCAACATTACATGTTCAGTTGTTAAAAATCTTGAGCTCAGAATACTACACCAAGCAGAAACTAGTGGCACAATAAATGTAGTGTTACAGCCTTTGATAGTTAAAGACACATTTCACCATAACTTACATATGTGTGGGACACAGACTCTATATAATATAGAGCCAATGCTGACCTTGAACTCCACCTCCCCATGGCTGAGATTACAGATGAGTATGTCCATTTTCAGATAACTCAGATTATTTTATTTTGTAATATTAAAAAAAGTTATCAAAGATGATACCCTCTACAAGGTACTCACCCTGTGGCTTATTTCCTTTGTATGGAGGAGGCAGAAGTTACTACTGAAAATAAATAGAATGTAAACGATTTGTTACCATCCAAGCTGTGGTTACACTACAGGTGATTTTAATTTTTGTTGTGGCCTCTGGATTATCTACCTCACCACTATCAATGAGGCCACCTCCCACGTGACAAACACAGCTGGAGGTTCAGCAGCATTCCCAACAACCAGGATGAAATTAATTTATTTAGTCAGACAGCAGAGCAGGAGTTGAATCTTCTCAGCATATGTGTAAGGGATTTCCAGTAGTCCCCCCTCCAGCAGGTGTTCATCTTGAAATTCAACCTGTAACATGTTTTGACTGTTCTTATCAGGTCCTGTCCCCCATGAGCATATGCTGGCCTTGAGTTCACTGTGTAGCTAGGGATGATCTGATTTTTTTCTGCCTTCCAAGTGCTGGGATTGCAGTTGTGGACCATAGCAACAGTGCCCAGTTACACTAAGAACTGTTGGCTCAGCACTGAGACCCTGAGACAGAAGAGTTCACTAAGTCCTAGGAAAACTGTTCTATTTTGACTTGCAGTGTTTGTAGGGATTATTACACATCAATAGATAAACTAATAGAGTTTGTTCTGAATAGGATAGTGATAGGGAAGTTCCTCGACCTTAAGCGTAGATTACAATAGGAGTC
Organism: Rattus norvegicus; assembly: GCF_021556685.1. NCBI lineage: Eukaryota > Metazoa > Chordata > Mammalia > Rodentia > Muridae > Rattus > Rattus norvegicus. The sequence continues at coordinate 114,429,405 of NC_141537.1, read as the reverse complement.
ATGGGATTTCTTATAAAACTAGAACAAAACATTAAGAGCAGTTACAGGTAGGATGGAATGGTGCCCCGAAGAGAAGGAATATATGATTACCTTGCAAATGTCTGCCTACAAAGGACTGATACTTGGAAGGACACTTCTTGTTTTGCATGTATTTTTTTCTGTAAAAGTTGCTGTGTGTGTGTGTTTGTGTGTGTGTGTGTGTGTGCAAGTAATAGTACACAAGTAATGCACTTGTGGAAGTCAGGGGATAAACTTAGGTATAAGTCCTTAATCTAACATCATTTGAGTAAGGATCTCTCATTCATTTCTATATATCCCAGGCTAGCTGTTCTGGGAAATTCTGGAGATTCTCCCACCTATCTTGCCATAGGAGGTCTGGTTTTAAGACTCATGCTACTGATCTTGGGTTTTGGTAAAACTTAGAAAGTTGTCACAGAGCCCTTGCCACATTCCAAAGTCTCCTACTCATTCAAGTGCTCTTGTTATCTCCAAGAAGCCATTCTGACCCCCCCAGAGCTCAACTCTTAGTCAGGGATCCTATTCCTGCACAAACATCATGACCAAGAAGCAAGTTGGGGAGGAAAGAGTTTATTCAGCTTACTTCCACATCACTGTTCATCACTAAAGGAAGTCAGGACTGGAACTTAACCAGGTCAGGAAGCAGGAGCTGATGTAGCAGTCATGGAGGGATGTTACTTACTAGCTTGCTTCCCCTGGCTTGCTCAACTTGCTCTTTTATAGAACGCAAGACCACCAGCCCAGGGCAGTACCACCCACAATGGGCTGGGTCCTCTCCCCTTGATTACTAGTTGAGAAAATGCCTTACAGCTGGGTCTTATGAAGGCATTTCCACAACTGAGGCTCCTTTTTCTGTGATAACTCCAGCTTGTGTCAAGCTGACACACAAAACTAGCCAGCACATCAATTATGATCTTTTCTTCATCTGTCCTGCGAACTCACTCTCCATGTGACTCATAGACACTGAATACACACACACACACACACACACACACACACACACACACACAAAATTCTATAAATATTGGCACAGACATAGGAGATCAAGATTGCTGAAGGTATCAGAGTACCTCTCATCTCTCACAACACCAGTATGTGCAATAATTAATTCAAAGTATGTGTAAAAATTTATTTTATAGATAAGAGAGATGATGCTGATCAAAAACCATTTTCCCATGCATGTGACATACATGTGTGGGTACTTGTTTAAGGCAGAGGTTTATACTCAGTGTCAGGGTCAAGCTTAGAGGTCATTGTATGGTAAATTTTGCAAGCAGGATTGCTCTATGGCTACATGGTCTCAGTCTTTCAAGTCTGGAGTCCCGGTGGGCACCACACCTAACTCACAGCTTAGTGAGCTGTGGATATATGGACTCTAGTCTTCCCCTGGTGTAGCCAGAACTTTAATTGATGAGCCATCTCCCCAGCTCCTTGTGCTTCTTGGTTTTGCCAACTTGGTACCAATCTAAATATATCTACTGAATGAGGAATCATATTTGAGAAGAGGGTTCCATAAGATCAGCTTGTAGGCACACTTGGGCATTTTCTTGACTACTGATACGGTGTTGAGATGTCTGGACAGGTGTGGGTAGTGCTGCATTTGGAGATGTGGTTTCAAAGTATATAAAAAGGTGGCTGAACAAATCAGATGGGGTAAGCCAGTAAACAGTGTTCCTCCATTGCCTCTCTTCTGTTTCTGCTTGCTGGCTACTGCCTTGAGATCCTACCTTGATTTCCCTCAATGGCAGACTATAAGCTGTAATCTGAAACAAACCCTTTCCCCTCCAAGCCGTTTTTTGTCATGGCATTCATCAAGAAACTTAGAACCAAAATCAACTATTTATGCGCTTACTGTCTAATGATAAGATTTAGATATCAAAATTCTCAAAGAGAATAGGATAGTCACATTGCAATACAATAGTAGATTGGTTAGCCTTTCAAGCCCAGTATACTGCTTGTCGCAGCTTTATTTCCCAAGACCCTGTCAGGTGATTTTATACTCAGCTTGGCTAGAAAATCAGTTTAGGGGTGTGTGCAGTCCTCAAAGCAAATATTGATTTCTCTTTTGCCATTCAACTGGGTAATTAAATTCATACTTTGCCCAGTCTTTAAATTTTGTGATGGCCTTGTGACCCTGACATGTGTAAGATAAACAGGCTTTTAGGCGGCAAGTTAGCACATACCCTTCCTGTTAACTTCGTGATCAGCCACTGGAAGCTGGAGAATTTAAGAGGTGAAGCATGTGAGCATGGTTGATAGATTAATACAGCAATATTGATGTTAATGTACTTAAGAGACAAGAGAACTCATAAGCCCTGTACAGAATAAATTTAAACATCAATTACTTCTTTTGGAAGTTCAGCCTCATCAGATCATTCTCATTTCCTGAAAATGCACAGGGCAAATGTTTTCTAACATATTAACAAATCACGTTTATTTTAAAAGCATTCATTTTTAAAGCTAGGGAATTTTTTTGATGTCAAGAAAAATATTTTTCTCATAAGACATCATGCTGAGTTTCCTGGGAGCTCTTCATGGACTCAGGACATACTATAGAGAAATGTAAAGGTTTGTCTTTTCTATGTATTTCGATATGATTCCCCCTCTAGCTAAAATGTCTTTTAAACACTTTGTATCTGTCTAAATTATGATCTTCCTTACGCTGCATTTAATAGTGTCTTGACTTTATTTCAAACAGGTTTGTTTGTCAAACTTTTCATGTATTTCCCTTGTACCTTGCCCTCTTCTTCTGACTGCACGTCTGTCTGTGTCTTTTTCACATTCTTATCCTTTCTATCTGTTAATTCATCAGAATCTTTTTCTATTTTCATGCCTGGACTAATGCCCTAATAAGATTATGCCTTACTTTTATACTCTCCAAGCAAGCATAGATGCTTACTATGCTTTTCTATGTTAACTACATAGAAATACAATAAGTAATAAACTGCTGGGATGAGTGAATAGCATAGTTTGATAAATGTAAATGTGATAATAGTGCATTTTTGATCTGATTACTGTCAAATAACTGAAAAATATTCCATGACACAATTAACCATTGATTATTTATACATTTTTATTTTTATAACTTATGTTATTTCTAATGCTTGATTACTTGAGCCAACAGTACATTTTCCAAGTTTCTAATACAGCCCTATGTCTATTTCTGATTATTTTCTAGAAATAAATTCCCAGGGATGGGATACTTAGATGGTGCCTGTGTTTATTTTTAGATTGTAATTTGGGAACATTAGATAATTGTGTCTGTTGTAGTTTTTTGTTGTTGTTGTTGAGTTTTTATTTGTTGTTGTTTTTATGTGCATGTGCATGTGCATGTGCATGCAGGGCCCAGCGAAGCCAGCAGAGGGCATCAGATTCCCTGGAGCTGGTGTTTCACGTAGTTGTGAGTGCTCCAACCTGGGCACTGGAAACAAAGTCTGGTCTTCTGCTAGAGAAGCAGACACTCTTACCTGCTGGGCTATCTTTCTAGCCACTATCTTTTCTTTCTTCAACTTTGCTTGTATTATAGGTAACAGATTCGACTCTTATTACAAAACTATCATCAAGTTGGATGCATTGTTCATGTGTTTAAATATATTGGTTATAAGGATTTGCTTCTCTTGTTTCTTTATAATCTTTCGTATATTATTTGTCAATATATCTGGGTCCATTGTACTACTGGAGTGGAATTTAGTTTAAAAAAATTTTTAGTCCTAAATATTTTGCTCCCAGCAAGAAACCCTCAAGGCCATTGTGCAAGGTAAGGTAAAAGTAACCACAGCCTCACTAATGCACAAACACAAGGTTTTTATGTTGTTGGGATTTTGTTTGTTTATTCATTTTTTTGTTTTTTGTTTTTGTTTTGGTTGTTGTTTTGCTTTGCTTTGTTTTCTTTGCATGCTGATTTTTGTGTTGGTCATCCAATGGTACTAGCATCTCCAAATTACTGGGATCTTTTTTTCTGCTAATACTAGACTGAATTTTCTCCAATAGCCTCTCCAAGGCTGTCCTCACGGTACAAAACTTCAACTTTCTCTACAGCACTTTCATGCCTTTCATGAATCAGGGGCTGGTTTCAATTCCGAACACCAACATAACAGCTCACAATCATTTATAACTCAAGTTCTAAGAGATCTGATCTTTTCTTCTGGCTTCCTCAGGCACTATACCACATAGAAAATGCATATATACGCAGGAAAATACACATATACATAACGTTAATCTTTTTTTTAAATCCTTGCTTCGGTATGGGAATGTCAAGGATGGGAAAACATACTGAATCAATATGGAATGATAGTCATGGACCTGACCACCTTTCAATTCCATGCCATCTCTACAATAATTGAATTTAGAGTTTTTCCTGCAGTTCCCGAAGGAATTCAATCTCTAATCAAGCCTAATTGGGTGTTCCCATGAGGTGAGAATTAATTTACACACAGTAAAGAACTTACTATGAAGATTGAGTTTTGAGGAAAAGGGAAGATATTTTCAAACGAATGAGTAAAATTTTGAATTAATTTCTATTAAATCAATCTAGAGCTAATGTTTTTATGACATCTATTATTTTTAAAGTCACATAAATAAATATAGTACAAAACTGCAGAGCTATCAAGTAACCAGCCTTTGACATTATTGTATCGAGATTAGAATATTATTATACAAATTTTGATAGTTTACAAATTTGACAATCTATTTGAGCAGATATTGTTTTACTGGAGGATTTTTGTTTATGTGATTTGCTGTAAGAAGACCCATTTCCTTACCTTTAGTTTAAAATTACAAAAACTCCACCAAGGATATAATGATTAATACACAAGTATGAATAAACTAAAATTGGTCTCTTACCTTTCTTTGTGTGTGTGTGTGTGTGTGTGTGTGTGTGTGCGCGCGCGCACACGTGAGCCATGTAATTATGTATATGAGATTAGAGGAACCAGTTGACTGAATCAGTTCTCTCCTTCCATTATGTAGATCTCAGGAAATGAAATCAGGTAAACATCCCAGCTGCCAAGCCTGACCCTGATTTCATCAATCCTAGTTCCTGTTTTTTGTTTGTTTGTCTCTTTGTTGTTGTTGATTTGGTTTGCTTTTTTTTTGTTGTTGTTGTTGTTGTTTGTTTCTTTCTTTTTGATTTGCTTTGACTTGGGTTTGCCTTTGGGTTAGGTAGCTGTTTGGGTTTGGGTTTTGGTTTTCCAAGATAGAGTTTCATTGTGTAGCCCTGGCTGTCCGGAACTTACTCTGTAGACCAGGCTAGCATCAATCTCAGAAATCTGCCCATCTCTGTCTCCTGAGTGCTGGGATTAAAGGTGTGTGCATAAGGTAGTAATCATTGTATGATGGATTTTACATAATTCTTGTTGTTATAGTTCAGATGTCAACTTGACACACCCAGGAAAAGCCAGCATCAACTCAGGAATTGCTGAATCAGACTGGCCTATAGGCACGTCTGTGGCACAGTTTCTTTTTTGGTAACTGATATAGGGGATTGTAGCCCACCTTGGGCACTTCCAAACCTAGGTAGGTGTGCCTGCGTATAAAAGCTTAGCTCAGCCAGCCAGATGAAGCAAACCAGTAAGCAGCATTATTCTTTATATTCTACTTCAGTTTCTACCTTCAGTTTTCTACTTCCAGTTTTGACCTGTACTTTCTTTGGCCACGAGTACCTGTAAGATGAAAGGAACCCCGTTCTCCATTAGCTGTGTTTGGCTACGGCTAGCGATACAGAGTTGATAGAGCCGTAAAATGTAAGTTACTGTAGTTTGAAATTAATGTTTCTAATGTCCAGTTTTCAGAAATATTAAAGTATCTCATATTTTGTATATAACAGGGTATACTTTAAGATGAGATTATATTATTAAAATATTAAGAAATAAAGCAGAGGAATACATAGGGGCTCTTGATATTTTTATCATTGTAAACCATTTTGTGATGGTTATAAATACAATTCATTGCATAGTGAATGATTTCTGCTCCGCTCGATGAATCATATTTGTTAAGTTATTAATTACAACTAAATAGTCTGAAAATGGATGGTTATTCTTTACTAATTAATACATCTAATTTTTAAGTGAAATGATAATTTTTAAAGATATTATCCAGTTTAAGACAATTTATTTTAAATCATTAATGATATTTCTACGAAAATTTTTATTTTCAGTAATCACTTTAACTTTTATGGACATGGTTAATAAATTAGCACACTAGCATTACAAAGCTATTCTGTAGTTACTGTCTTCAGGGTGAGTGTAAAATAATGTTGCTGGTAATTAAAATCCTTTATCAAACTATCAGAATTGAAATGTCTTTTTTCTGTTTTACATTTTCTCAGTATCTTATCATAAAATCATATCTGTATTTATTTCAGGAGTATAAACTGAAAAAAAATGTTAGCTTCTTGTTTTAGAGATTTTTCTTTTTCTGTTTGCTTTTCTTTTTGTATTTATCTTATTTTTTGTTGTGATGGACATGTTATCTGGGTTGTTAGATATGGATTCAATATAAGGTCTAAGCAATAAAAAGAAACAGCTGAAACTTGAGAGCTTGGGTCAGCAAAGCATTTCATAAGATGGATCAAAGGTTACAGGGAGAGAAAATTCAAGGGGAACGCAAAGTGCATGATGGGTCAGAGAGAGCAATATGGTATTATGTAACAAGATTTCCAGGGGGGAATTGAGCATGATTCAAAAAAAAAAAAAAAAAAGGAAGAAGAAGAAAATCCTAAACTCAGATTTTTTTTTTTAAATTAACCCATTGGGGATGAATGAAGTCAGTTGCTTAAATTTGTCAGATTCTCAGACTTAAGAGACTTCTTCTCAACAGCCCTGTGGCTAGAGAGATAACTGAGTATTTTTCCCCGAGAAGGCAACCACAAACATTGCATGACTGAACAACAACACAGCCTATTCACACCTGGCTTAATAGAGGTTAAATCCAGGCAGTGTTTGTTTTTCAAATTTACATTGATAATTACAATGTAGAGTTGGAATTGTGGCTATTTTGTTTCCGAAGAGAGACAAGCTTGAGTTTCTCCCTCTCACTGTCTCTTCTACCTTATGCTTCCTAATTTTTTATAGATACTGAATTTGTATTCTACTGTATTACTAATTATAATTTGCATTCTACTGTATTACTAATTATAACAGTGTACTTCAAATTTCCCCATCTTAAAACGTTGGGAAAGAAAACCCTCAAACAATGTGAAGCCTGTTTTTCTTTAATAACTATTGTCAGAATTGAAATCAAATATTTTTAAATGATGTTTCTAATTTCTGACAATGTAGCATATTATTTTGAATTATATACTCAAAATAATTGTAGAGTAAGAGACACGGAGTATGGATAACAGAAGTACTGTTTTTTTTTTATTTAGTTCTAATTAGAAATGACTGTAAATTTTATGAACTACATTCTCCATGTTTTAAGTATATTGTGAAATCTGACAGTTTTCGGGTTGGTGATGGAAGCATTCCGTAAAGGCCAAGTTAGCACGAATAGCATTTCATAGACGCTGAGTATTAATCATAACTTTGTTTTGAAATGAATTCTCAGTATGAAACTCCCTTTCCCAACAGTCCTTTACGTGTACTGATCTGCTTCAGTATGAGGGAAAGAATAATGAGCTAAGAGACCAACTGCCCTCACTGTGGGACACACATGCTCGCATATGCTTGCGTGTGTGTGCGTTGTGTGCGTGTGTGTGGGTCAGTTGTTAGGAGTTTGTCTATGAATTTTTTCTTACATGCTTAAGTGGTTTGAGTTTGTACCACATTTTCTCTTAACTCTGCCTGAAAATGTACTTAATCTATTTTAGTAGTAAAATGATATAAAAATTGAGAACACCATGTTCTGTTTACTTTCAAGTTAGAAATCAACAACACAGAGCATAGTATGTTTTACTAACTCACAATCTACAGTGCTATACGATTACACAGGAAAGTAGAAATTAGTGAAATGTATTGGGAAGGGCATGTCACTCTGGATGTTGCAGTACTCTCCTGCTCTCTACTAATATATCTATGAAAGCAAAGCCAACGATGTTTTCTGGAAATATAAGACAACACAGAAGGAAGCTCACTTCCTGACCTGGTCAGTTGAAGGCCAATTACCACAGCTCTCCAGTCAGAACAAAAGGAAGAACTGTTGTCCCAGCGTGATCAGTGTTGTCTGTTCTTTCCTCTCATGCAGTTCCCTTGAAGTGACTCGTACCAGGAGGGTTTGCTGTGCTCCTCCTCCTGTGCCCAGAATCTCTAAACTTTCAATGACAACATCTCCAACCAGTTTGCTTTGCTAACCTGGACGTTTCTTAGTCTAATTGTAGCCCCAGAGCGCAAGAACCAATGACTATAAGTGTTGTTCCCTGGAGTTTGCTTCAGAGGCATCTATCAGGACCCAGGGATGTGCCTCTTAACACTCAGTTCCTCAGGGCCTGTGTGAACACCATTACAAGCTACTCTGCTTCCAGTCTGACTGATTATTTTGTACTGACGTTAATTTACTCCTTGAGGATGAGAACTACATCCATTTATAACTCTTCCATGTAGCCTGGTGTAACATCAATCTTCTCAAACTGTGAGCTACAGCTCTATAGGAGGTCATGTTACTGAAGGTTGTGAAAAAAGATAACAAGAAATGATTTCTTTTTTACATTTGTGTGTGTGTGTGTGTGTGTGTGTGTGTGTGTATGCACGCATGTGTACTCATGTTCACTCACTTGTATACAGGAACTCATGGGGACAGAAGAGAGAGGTAGATTCCCTGAAATTGGAGTCACAGGTTTTGGGATCCACTCAAGGTGGATGCTGCTTAATTCAACACAGGTCATCTGCAAGATATCATAAAGTGCTCTTTACCTCTTTGTCATCTACTGAGTCTCCATAGTAATAGATTTCTAAATGTGTAAGGACTGTCCCCAAAATCAATTCAAGATCCAACACATAATAAATCCAAGGTATTTCAGAGAGTGCCTGGCTGTCGAGATTCTGAACAATTGCACATGCCATGCAATTACACTGTGTTCAGACTCCAGGCTTTACATTGTGGACTGTAGTGCTTTTGCTTTGATAGGAACTGTATTTGACCTTACAGAAACACAGCAATTTCATCATGGAAAACAAAGACTTAGTATTTCTCTATGGTCAGTCCTCAGCTTGTAACATTAATATGTCTTTGGATTTAAGTATATGTTAGTGTTTTGTCTCTATAGACTGCTCTTTGAGAAGAGTCAACTTGAGCTTCTTACTACTACCATTGAATAAATGCTAGCTTAGAATTAGGACAGAATATCCTAGCATTTCTGAAATGATCTCCACCTATTTCTGCCAGTTTGTCCTAAGACATTACCAGAAGCAGAATTGTCAGCCACAGTGGTTATGAAATCAAAATATTGATCAACTATGAAAAATATTGAGGATGCCATATGTCCTGTAATGCCAAATATCCAGTCAGTATTTAACTGTGTAGAAGTAAATAGGCACGCCCATCGTATGTATTTGTTCTTTTGTTTTTGACAAGTTGAAAATTTTGTATATAAAGGATTGTTTTTGAAAAAATAATTTATTATCAGTGAATGTTTTATTTGTGAACCTATTTTATATGTGTGCATAAATAAAACCAGGTATGTGAAACTGTAAGAAGTCTGATCTGACCATGCTAAAATACTGGACTATTGGGTACCCATCTCATTGGGTAAAGGTGCTTGTCACCAAGGTTGACGTCATGATGTGCGTAGGACCCACATCATGGAAAGAGAGAACTGACTCTCAGAAATTGTCCTCTAATGTCCACGTGTATGCAATAGCACTGGCCTCATCCCCTAAAACAAATAATTGTGATTAAAACAATGAACAAATCATATATCAATTGAAGGCTGGTGTTTGAAACCACCGTCTGCATTTTCCAGGTTCCTGATTTATCATTTTCTGGCCACAGAGGAATTTTTCTGACATCATCTCACACCATGATAGACCCTGAGATGCCAAGGACACACAGCCCGGGGAATCTGCCTTCTTTTCTTACAAGTCTTGTACACTTAATTGACAGTGATGATTGGCAGCACTCAGTATGAAAGTAGACCCTGCTCTCAAATCCAGGACTTGAAAGCATGAGTTCTATGAGGGAAAGCAGAGAGCTAATCTATCATCCCATGGGATGCCCATGATGTTGGAAGATCAATGGAGACTAGAGGAGGCCCCTAGAAGCAAAAAGTTAAGTTTTTTAGACTGCCCATTTTCCCACCTTTTCTTGTAAATCATTGCCTCAGGATCTAGAAACTTTAAAATACAAACAAATCATTACTACTTTTCTTGAGGTTTCCCCTATAAACCCTCGCTTCTGTGATTGGGAAAACTGATGGTTCAGTGTGGTATAGGCAGTTTCTATGTATCAATGAAGAACCATCTTCAGGATGATTTTAAACTAATTAGAATTATGATGTTTTCTGGTACCAGGTGTAAGTTAAGCAAGACAAAGACTTATGAGCTCTCACAATGTCCTTCTGAATCATTCTTCTGATTAAGCAGTGGGTGCTCTACCCTGAGCTATATTTTTGTCATATTAATTTACCAGATTTTTACATAACTTACCCAAGTTCCTATTTCCACAAATTCTCCTCATTTCTAGGAAGAAGAACAAGGCTTACAGAAGTAAAAGAAGTTGCCCAACTTTTGAACAAATTATAAGTGAGAGGAATTCAAATTCAGCTCTCCAAATTTATATCATATTTACTAAAATTGCTGATTCAATCAAAAATCATATACTGCATCATTCTAAAAACTAGGAAATGACTAAATCTCAACAATAAACAAATATTTAAGAAGTCTATAACTATGGCCGTGATTGAATATACATATTAAAAGGCATATAATATATGATTAAACACAAAGCAGACTAAAAATATGAGATTATTATGTTATGATATTGCATGTGTGTCCACACATGTGTGCATGTGCGTGCATGCTTGTGTGTATGTGTGAAAGATGTAAAATGAAAACAGTAGTGTTTGGAGGAAACCCAACATGGGCCAGTCCCAGACTTTGGTTGATTCTAAATATCTGCCAGGAGAGTTCCAAATGTTGAGATGTTGAACTAACTCAGCCATTGTATTCTTCATACTGTATTCAAAGCTGATCATCAATAAAGTAATACAGCTCATGAATAAAAATATTCTTCAAAGCAAATTCTTTAAGGGCTGAAGAGATGGATCCGCAGCTAAGATCCTCTCTGGCAGAGGATCCAATTTAGTTCCTAGCACCTCTGCTAGGTGACCCACAAACACAATGTCATTAGCTCCAGAGAATCTGATAACTCTAATTTTCTCTGGAACCTGCATTCAGCTGGACATACCTACATACAGGCATACTCACACAGGTAAAAAAAAGGAAAAGAAATCTTTAAAAATAGTTTACAATAATCTATAAACAGTGTAAACATCCAAGTGGGCATTAAACACTGCATATATATATATATGTATATATATATATATATATATATATGTGTGTGTGTGTGTGTGTGTGTGTGTGTGTATAAATGTATACGTATAAATATAAAGAAGGTGAAATTATGTTGTATAGGATGTGAATGGTGTGATCCTAAAATATAATTACAAATTAAAACATAATTTCTACACAGAATTAAACAGTGATAATTCCTGGGAAGAGAGGGCATGGTTAGTTGTTTTTCTGCTTATTCGATTGTGATTTTTTTTTCTTCTCATCATGTTACATGATTTCAACTTAAAGCAAGTCAATGGGACTCCAAACCTCTCTCTAAAACATGGGATGAAACAAATACAAACATCTATGGAGAAAACCTGCGGGGTAATTTCTGAGTTTTTTTTCCCTACTAGACAATAAACGTGGGATCTTATCTTAGCTGTCCTTCGCTTTCTCCACAGTAAACAGGGCTGCAGTCAATAACTGCTCATTGAAGGAATCCTAAAAGCTATGCAGGATGTGAGCTGCCTGATAAATGAAAATTTTACAGCATGACACTGGAAAGTAAAAAAAGAAAGCTAAAAATGATGCCAATCTTAAAGATGTTCATAGAATATGTTACATTACTTCAAATGAACAACGATTCTTCTCCATAAACTTTTTAGATTAATAAATGAATTTAAAAATATTCTTGAAGAATGTACAAGCGTCCCAAAATGAACTTGAAAAAATTTAACTTCCCCCAAATAAAAGAGAACTATATAAAACAAATATAACCTATCCTTGATGTTAAACTAATGTTGATTTTATTTCTTTACTTATTTAGACAGAGGATCTTACTATGTAACTGTCCCTGGTAGAACTTGCTACATAGATGAAGCTGGCCTTGAATTCACAGAAATGTCTGCTCCTGCTTCCTAAGAGAGTGCTGGAACTGAAGTCATGCCCAGTATGACTGGCTGAATATAATTTTTCTATTTAAGGTTAAACTGAAAGTCATTAGATTGAATCAATAACTCCCATATTAAAATAAATGAAAAGCAAGACTTGAAATAGATAATCTGGAAATCACTAGAAAGTTTAAAATGTAATATGTACCCAGTATTGTAATAAACAGCACTTATCTCAAACCAACACCGATGTACTTTATAACGGAAACAGATCCTGTGAGATGGTGCAGGGGACAGTGGCTCTTAGTATCAAGTTCGAAAATCTGAGTTCATTCCACAGGACCCAGCACTCCCACGGTGAAGAAGATAACCAAGTCCTGATATCTGACTCCATGGCACATGCACACCACAAACGGGCACGTGCATGTTCGCACACATACACACGCAGACACCACTAAGAACACAAATAAGTAAATGTAATTTAAACTCCTTTACTGAAGAATGGTGTTGACCCATTGAAGTTGCGAACATTTCAGGACATGTATCATTGCTCTAAGAGGTGTGAAATGCTCACATTCAGAGTTATAATGTGAACTAAAGACAGTGGACTTTCTTGTTTAAATGTTCACTAATTTAGCTTAAAGACTTTAGATTTCCACTTTGCAGAGAATACTTTACTGTCAAAATTTATTAAGTGGCTTACATGATGGCCCATCCTGAAGACATGTCGTCAATCCCTAAGTCAAGATGATGGAGGAAGAGAACTGATTTCCTTTGATTTTGACAAGCCTACCACGGCACCTCCCACCTCTCACAGTCCATAAATGCATGTCGTCACAGTTTTGAAGGACAGTAATAGCTCCTGTGACTGCTCCCGCTTGTGACTGTTTGCATAGTAATACAGCAAAATGATATTAGAAGGTAGTATGGCATGGGTTGGGATGAAAAAGTGATAAACATTCATGTGAAGACGGGATATTTCAAACATGGGAAGCCCAAGGGAGTAAACTGAAACAAAGCAGCAGATTGAACATGAATATTTGTTAAAATAACTGGTTATAAACATAAAAAAAGGAACATGACTTTTGTGTTATTTAGATCCTGAATATAAGCATTTAGGAAATGTAGTCTATCAGAGTAACAGAGACATATTCAACCTCCAAAAACTGTTAGCTCTGTTAATGTAACCAAAGAGCAACTCGTGATACTTTAATGGACTAGAGATCATAAAAATGCTTTGCAGTGGCTGTCCAGAAGGATTTGATATAAAGAGCTACTGTTATATATTTAATCTATATTTGGAATGAATAATTTCAAAATAAAATATTGATTGTTGCAATATATTTTTGTACATGAATACACATTGAGTGATGAGGAGAAGATTCTCCGTATTAAACTTCCGTTGTTTTTATAATTGGTATGCTAGTTAGTGTAAGTATGAGCGACATCTTGATGCACATGGGGAGACTGAGGAAATCCGTGGGTGTCAGTATTCATCTTCCTTCCACCTTTCTGAGGTAGGATCTCTCGTTTGCTGCCCTGCAGCTGCCAGGCTAGGTGACTCTTGAGCTTTCAGTTATCCTGTTTCTTCCTCTCCTTATGCAGTATGAGTTCAGAAACCGAGATCACAGACCCACACTGCCACTCCCAGTCCTATATTGTTTGGGATTTGACAAAGGTCACAATTAGAAGGTAAAAGAACCACATTTTCTGTATCCATTCCTCTGTTGAAGGGCATCTGGGTTCTTTCCAGCTTCTGGCTATTATGGATAAGGCTGCTGTGAACATAATGGAGCACGTGTCTTTGTTGTATGGATTAAAAAAATGTGGTACATCTACACAATGGAGTACTACTCAGCTATCAAAAACAATGACTTCATGAAATTCATAGGCAAATGCAGTGAACTAGAAAATATCATCCTGAGTGAGGTAACCCAATCACAGTAAAACACACGTGGTATGCACTCATTGATAAGTGGATATTAGTCCAAAAGCTCGAACTACCCAAGATGCAATCCACAGACCACAGGAAGCTCAAGAAGAAGGATAACCAAAATACAGATTGTCCCACTCCTTTAAAGGAGTAAGAAAATATCCATAGGACGAGATATGGAATCAAAGTTTAGAGCAGCGATGGAAGGAACAACCATTCAGGGCCTGCCCCACATGTGGCCCATATATATACAGCTACCAAAACTAGATAAGATTTATGAAGCTAAAAAGTACTTGCTGAAAGGGAACAGATATAGATCTTTCCTGAGAGACACATCCAGAGCATGTCCAATACAGAGGTCAATGCTAACAGCAAATCACTGAACTGAGAACAGGACCCCATTTATGGGAATTAGATGAAGGATTAAAAGAGCTGAAGGGGCTTGCAACCCAATAAGAACAACAATGACAACCAACCAGAGCTTCCAGGGACTAAACCACTACGAAAAGACTATACATGGACTGACCCAGGGCTCCAACTGCATGTGTAGCAAAGAATAGCCTTGTTGGGGCACCAGTGAAAGGGGAAGCCCTTGGTCCTGCCAAGGTTGGACCCCCCAGTGCAGGGGAATGTTGGAGGGGGGCTAAGGGAGGTGGAGAGGGAGAACACCCGTATGGGGGAGGCTGTGGGGATGCGGGCTTATGGACAGGAAACTGGGAAAAGGAATATCATTTGACATGTAAGTAAAGAAATGTATCTAATAAAAAGTTTTTAAAAAGAAGGTAAAAGCACATGCTGCCAAGCCCAAGGACCAGAGACCCAGTCCCTGGTGAATCCTATGGTGAATGGAGAGAGCCAACTCCAGAAAACTGTCCTTTGACCTGACCAAGTACGCTGTGGCATATGCAGTGACACTCACATACACACCTCAAAATAATACATAAAGCCAAATGCTTTCCTAAGCCTCACAAAACATGCACACTGTTAAAAGCTTCTAGATCAAAAACACTAAGGAAAATAAAAATAATATAATCCAATTATCTGGTTGCCAATAAATTATAATCTGAGATTCCAGTTTACTACTACCCCACTGCTCAGATGTAGAAATGAATTTTGAAATAAAGATAACACTAATTTATTACATTGAAGAATCCATCACCATATATATATACATACATATATATATATATATATATATATATATATATATAAACTGGCATTTTTTTCTTAGAGGTGGACATGCTGCTGTTTGTAAAAAGTACTTCCATCAGACCTATGGAAATTTATAAAAAATTTATCAAGATATATAAGCCAGCTGCTCAGGAGATCTACCTGAAAGGACCTATAACATTATAAAAGAAAGATACATGCTTGTCTATGATTTGCAGGGTGTTCACAACAGCCAAGATACAGGATCCGCCTAACTTAGGTTTCTGTGAACTGGTGAATCTACAAGAAATATTTGACACATACATTTATTTTGTAATAAATTGATGCATGCTTATTTCAAAATGAAGCTAGTAAAATGACTTTTAGAATTATGTATTTATAGTCTGAATGCATAAACATACATATATATGTATATATAGAAAACTAAACATATTCATACCTATTTATATATGTATATCCTTTCACTTATCTGTGCATATGCAACACATATATGCAGACATGTATATGAACTGCTTGAATACAAACACAAATGCTCATTAATTTAGATGCAACCATGTGTATACATATACGTCTCTGTCTACATCTTGAAATTACGTCCATATTCATGGTTTGAAAGAAGAACTAAGTTAGCTGTGCATATATTTGAACAATAATGAAATGTAAAAGAATGTAGAAAATATTGAAGTTGAAGTAAATAACTATGTATTGATAATTTTCATAATGACATGTTAATATGTAATTATATAACATTCATTCATTTTGAATAACTATATAAGCATATGTAATTTTATAATGGCAAGTGTATTAGGAACACAAATTAGATATATTCTTGAAATATATTTGTGAAAATACAACTGAACCTAAATTTCATATCCAAATTTTTAAATTGGTATTAAAAATTAAGTTTAATTAAAGTAAGAATTTAGGGTCAGTGACAAGTCCTTTGCATCCAGAATTACTTCCTTCTATTCAAAATTATTTGTTACCCCATATCTTTTTAAATTTTATTGTGAACTGATGAATCCCTTGCGTTTTGTGTTTTTATCTCTCATGCTTTTATTTAATAATGCTTTTTGCTATTACCATAGTAATATTGTAATATTGTGATATAGTAATCAATATGTTCTGCATCTTGCCTTCTGGCCTCCAACCTCAAAGGGAAAGAAGTCTTGCTCCTGATGAGTTGTTGACTGGCTAACATCAGATGTTATTTGATACTTAGATGGCTTTTTCTGCTTTCTATTCTGTAATGTAAAGAATTTGAGACTGTAAGCATTCTCATCTGTATTGGTAAGGCTCTGGCAGAGCTTTTCAGGAGACATCCATACAGGATCCTACAGTAAGAACTTCTTGGCATCAGCAATAGTGTCTGGGTTTGGTAGATGCAAACGGGATATATGACCTCACTGATAAGTGGATATTAGAAAAAAATGCTTGAAATACCCGCGGTACAACTCAAGATCATATAAAGCTCAAGAAGAAAGATCAAAAAAGAGGGGGCAGGACCAGGTGTTGGAAGAGACAGAGAGATGTACAAAGGGTCAGGAAATTGAACAGAGCTCTGTAGCAATGGGTATGGGGAACTGGGGGTGGCCCAAAAAATGTCCCAGATGCCAGGAAAGCAAAAAGCTCTCAGGACCCATGGGGGATGAGATAGCTAAAATACCCAACAAAGGGGAGGGAGAACCTGTAGAGGCCATATCCAGAGGTTAGGCATGGCTCCTGGTAGAGTGATGGGGCCACCTACTCATCTCAAAAATTTTAACCCAGAATTCCTCCTGTCTAAAGGAAATAGAGGGACAAAGAGTGGAGCAGAGACTGAAGGAAAGGCCATCTAGAGACTGCCACACCTGGGTATCCATTCCACATGCAGACACCAAAAAGAGACACTACTGCTGATGCCAAGAAGTGCTTGTTGACAGGAGGCTGATAGAGCTGTCTCTTTGGAGGCTCTGCCAGAGCCTTACCTATATAGATGTAGATGCTCAAAGCCAACCATCCAACTGAGCATAGGGACCCCAGTGGAGGAAATAAGGGGAGAACTGAAGGAGTTGAAGGGGTTTGCAACCCCAGAGGCAGACAACAATATCAACAAACCAGACTCCCTAGAGCTCCCAGGGACTAAACCACTAACCAAAGAGTACACATGGATCGACCCCTGGCTCCAGCTGCAGAGATAGCAGAGGCAGGCTTTATCTGGCATCAATGTCAGGGGAGGCCCTTGGTCCGGTGAAGGGCCTTACCCCCAGTATAAGGAAATATTAGGGCAGTGAGGCAGGAGTAAGTGGGTAGGTGGGGGAACACCAAAATAGAAGCAGGAGAAAGGGAAACTGGGAAAGAGGATAACATTTGAAATGGATATCCCCTATCCCATCCTCTCTCCCCCTGCTTCTATGAGGGTGATTCACCCCCCACTCACCCACTTCCTCCCAATTCCCTACACTGGGGCATCAAACTTTCGACCAAGGGCCACTTTGAAGCCCCACAAGGCCCATCCTCTGCTACATGTGGCTGGAGCCATGGATTGCTCCATGTGTACTCCTTAGTTAGTGGTTGAGTCCCTGGGAGTTCTGGGGGTTCTGTTTGGTTGATATTGTTGTTCTTCCTACGGGGTTGCAAACCCCTTTAGCACCTTCAGTCCTTTCTCTAACTCCTCCATTGGGGACCCTGTTCTCAGTCCAATGGTTGGCTGCGAGCATCTACCTCTGTATTTGTCAGGCTCTGGTAGAGCCTCTCAGGAGAAAGCTATATCAGGTTCCTGTCAACTTGCACATGTTGGCATCCTCAGTAGTGTCTGGGTTTGGTGACTGTGTGGGGGATGGATCCCCAGGTAGAGCAGTCTCTGGATAGCCTTTCCTTCAGTCTCTGTCCCACACTTTGTCTCTGTATTTACTCCTTGAGTATTTTGTTCCCCCATCTAAGAAGGACTGAAGCATCCACAGGTTGGTCTTCCATATTCTTGAGCGTCATATAGTCTGTAAATTGTATCTTGGGTATTCTGAGTTTTGGGCTAATATCCACTTATCAGTGAGTGCATATTATTCGTATTCTTTTGTGACTGGGTTACCTCACTCGGGATGATATTTTCTAGTTCCATCCATTTGCCTATGTATTTCTTGAAGTCATTGTTTTTTTTGTTTTTGTTTTTGTTTTCTTTTTCCTCTTTTTTCTTTTTTTCAGAGCTCGGGACCGAACCCAGGGCCTTGTGCTTGCTAGGCAAGTACTCTACCACTGAGCTAAATCCCCAACCCTGAAGTCATTGTTTTTAATAGCTGAGTAGTACTTTATTGTGTAGATGTACTACGTTTGCTGTATCCATTCCTCTGCTAAAGGACATCTGGGTTCTTTCCAGCTTCTGGCTATTATACATAAGACTGCTAGAGTCTCCATAATTGTGCTTTCTCTGTGTATCATCTTACAGAAAAGTAATAAAGGTGCATCTTACTTGGAAGACATCACTTGCTTTCAACAATATCAAAGTAAAAATTACCTCAACTTTTTGTACCTCTTACAGATTGCTTGTTTACTGTTAGTCTTAAGTGAATGGAAGAAACATGGTGGTTCCTGTTAGTTTGGAAAGTATACCATACATATATGCTGACAGCTAGCCTCCAAAGAACCCAGGATAGTGATGGAGACAAAGGCAATGCCAAGATAAGGATGATTCTTCCACTGCGAAGCGACAAACAGGAAGAGAAACGTTCAGCGCATTTCTGAGATGTGGCTCTCAGCGCATTTCTGAGATGTGGCTCCCGCCCCATTCTCAATGGTTATGTAAACTAGCTGAGAGAGAAAATGTCTTTGCTTCCGGATCGTTTTGTTTTACTGCAAGCAAGGAAGGAAAATGAGGAAAAATACAGAAAAGTGGGGTGCAGAGGGGAGGTGTATAAAAGGCAGAAGAGTTGGATGAAGAGGGAAGAAACAAAAAGAGAGGAAGGGGGACGGAGGAGATAAAGTGAGAGTTAAAAAGAGAGTGGAGCGGAAGAGAGATGAGAGAAGAAAAGGAGGAAGGCAAAGGAGAGAAAGAACAAAGGAATAAGCCACACAGGAGAGACAGCAATTGAACCAGAGTGAGTAATTCCAAAGCTTACTATCAAGACCTAGGGAGCCTTGGCTGAGATATCAAACCCCAGTTCATCTTGTGGCATTCTGTTTTGCTACCTAGTCTTAGATGGATGAGTGCAAGGACATTTAGGGAGCTTTGTCATTCTGTCAAGAGGGAAAAAAAGCTAAGTTCATTCGCTGATGAAGGTCTCACCTAGGATCAATGAAAAGAAATGACTGCAGTATACTTTCTATCAAAAGTAAGAGAGGCTATGAGAGGCTTGCTCTGAGTTTCCATCATAAGGCCACTGCAGCTGGAGAATTCAGTACTCCGAAGCACAAGACCCATGGCTCTCAAAGACCACAGGGCTGCCTCCTGGCCATAGCGTTAATGAGAGCCAGGCTTCATGAACACAGAATCAGCACAGATAATAACATGTTTTCAACTTCCCAACTGAGAAGTCCAAGTGAGTGTGAACCAATAATGAGAAGAAATGACATTTTATCCCTGAGATTTACAAACTTTATTATGTATTATTTTGAGTATGTGGTGTGTGTGTGTGTGTGTGTGTGTGTGTGTGTATGAATTTGTATGCTGTTGTTTATGCATAACAGCCACAGGATATTGCTGACCACCCTCCTCTAATGCCCTTTTGCTTCATTACTTTCAGAAATATTTCTTGAACTAGACTCTTTAACGTTTTGGACAACTGTGACTCCAGAAACATTGCTAGGGTCACGGGAATGCATGAGACCATACATGGCTTAAAAAGTCCATCTTGGGATCTGAGTTTTGCTTCTCCTGATTTCAGAGCTAGTGTTCTTGCTCACTGCATAAATCTGTCAAGCCTGTGGTTAAGTATCATTTATTTCATTGTCAAAGAAAACATTGCAGAGGTTAAATAAATATACCTGATCCTATGGGCCACAATCGCATTGTCTAGGTTATTTTAAATTTCTCCTCCCTCAACTAAGCCAATAATGTTATGAGTGTAGATTAATTCATGAAGCTTAATTATAGAAAATTTATATATAACTTATATGTGTAAAACATATTATATATACACATCCATATGCCTAAATATGCATAAATGCTGTTTGACAAACACTCCAGGTAACAGCAATGTCTGTTTAGGAGGATAGCCAGTTAACTGCTCCAAAATCATACATCTCAACAAAAATAGCTTACATAATTTACCATAATCCATACCCCAATACAATTATATATAATATTAAGAGCATGTCATAAATCTTTATTCATATAGAAGAAGTAAAAATTTCTAAGTTAGCATAGTCAATTATGCTTGGCCTAAGAGAAGAGAGTATCAGGCATCATTGCTGTGAGGCAGAAGAAGGTGTCAGAGACACGAGGAAGAACTCAGAGAAGATTCCCAAGGGAAGGAGAAAGTTAATGAAGGAAGGAAGATAAAACACATCTGGATGCAAGAACAAGTTGTCACAGGAATGACTGCGGTTGAGAGATAGGGGGCCTGGGAATTACAGGCAATGGTGCCTTTCCAAGATAGAGTGAGGGAGATCCTAGAATAAGGAACACAGGTAGAGGGAAAGAAGAAAAGACTGCATCAACAAATGAGAATCAAATATTATTTTACCACTTCCCAGAAAATAAAAATATGGAAAAAATTACATAAAGTAAGCTTCGCATTCAGATAGAAATGTGTACCATTTTAAAATTTTATATATGTAGAATTTTAATATCATATAATGTTGATGAGATATTGTAGTAGTACCTGTAGTAGTGTACATTGTTAATCATATATTAAAATAATGTGTTGTGTTTCAGTGTTCTCGGAAAGTAAGAATAACTTAGCATACAGTCTTTTGATAAAGTATATACTTATAATTTGTGGTAGAAAAATCATTACTTTTAAAGATGCTGAGATAAAACAACACCTCTTTCTGGTAATACACCAGAAAAAACAGTTACCAATGATGCACAGAAAGAGACACGCATACATGTAATTCAGGATAGTTAATTCTTCAGTTCTAAAGCCAAAATTGTTATCGTGTATGTACAAAGGACATGCTACATACACAGCTATCCATTTTCTCCTTGGTACTTAATGTAGCCGTGGTTTATTACCCAAACTACTCAGAAAATTACAAACTAAGGTAAAACTCATCACAATAGATGAATATTAATGTATTCATGGTAATTGAAGAAAAATGAAAAACATTTTTGTAGGTTACAAAATTACATTTAAGAATTACTTCAGAGTAATCTTTCTAGATTGGTCAAGAGTTTTGGTAATATATTATTAATATATGAATATTAATATATTATATAATCTAATAATGTATTAAGAATTGTATATATAATACATTAATAATTAATTATTGATAAATATGTTGTTTTAAATTATACATATACACACACACACATATATGTGTGTGTGTGTGTGTGTGTGTGTGTGTGTGTGTGTATTTTCATCATGAATCCCCATAGGTTCATAGGAAATGGCAGTATTAGAAGAAGGTGTAGTCTTGTTGGGAGGCTTGTGGCTTTGTTGGAGAAAGTGTGTCATTGAGGGTATGCTTTGAGGTCTCAGATGTTCAAGCCAGATCCAAGGTCAGAGCCTCACTCTCTTCCAGTATTTTGCTGACCTGGATGTAGAACTCCCAGCTACATTTCCAGCTTATGTCTGCTTGCATGCTGCCATGCTCCCTGCCATGATGACAACGAACTAAACGTCTGACATGTAAGCTAGTCACAGTTAAATGCTCTCATTGTAAGAGTTGTCATGGTTATGTTGACTCTTCACAGCAATAAAACCCTAATTAAAAACAATATGTGTGTATTATATAACATATATGTAGTATTTTATATACATCTACATATACATTATACATATATATTAGAATTGATTTGTTGATATTTAGACTTAAGATTATGAATATTTATAATGATTTCGTAGGAAAAGTTTGATAAACACTGTATATATAAATTCTGTAGTAAGATTACATACAGTAACATTTCCTCAAGGTTACAAGTAAGAAATAAAAAAATCACTATTATTTATAAATCATTAAGAGTTAGTTAGAGGGGCTGAAGAAATGGCTCAGTGGTTAAGAGTGCTTGCAGCTCTACCAGAGGACTTGAGGTCCTTTACCAGCATGCAAGGCAGGTAGTTCTCCATTGCCTTTAATTCCAGTTCAAGGGGGTCTGGTGTACGCTCTAGTCTCTAATGGCATCTGTTTATATGTGGTAACTATGAATAAAGACAAATACACACATGCACATAACAGAAAAATAAAATAAACTTACTTTTAAAACTCTCTCTGGAACATTGATTAAAAGAATAAACCTAAGTAATAGAACTACAGGGAAAAAAATAAAGTAAATAAAAAGATTTTCATTGATTTTAAAAAAAGAAGACATAAATGGAAATGGAAATGTATCATATGATAAAGGAGTTTGAAATCACATGAAAGAATATGGTCGTTTTATATAAATGGTACCACACACTTAGAAAACCAAGTGAAAAGATGAGATTCGTATCTCCAATGACAATGAAATCCTATCTGTGTAAACAGATGAGACCATGCAGGGACATCAGCCTTCTCTCTCTTTAGTGTTACCTTCAACAAAATGATGCTCAAAATTAGTATAGAATTAAATTGTACTTGTATTTTATGCAACATAGTTTTCTTTCTTGCTACTGCTCTCTTAAATTTTTAGTATGTCTGCTGTTTATACAGAATTTGCACTGAGTTTGCTATTGTAAGTAGTTTAGAGATTAAAGTCACATAATGGGTTATACACAGATCATATATGTAAGCAGTTAGTCATTTTATTCTAAAACTTGAAACTGGGAGTTTGTATGGGGTTCTTGTGCGCAATCTCCTACTGATACCTACAGACAAAGGCCGTGGAGAAAAACCTGGATTAACTCATATAATGACAAGGAATCTTTTCTAGTTAGAGCTCAAAAATAAAAATGCGGAACTGAAAACGTTGGTTTCATTTGACAAAATTTTAGCAAAATTCCCTATAATAACTAAAGGTAAAACACAGATTATGATCAACAAGAAGATACCAGCGAGTTACATCCAAACCCATAGTACAGGAAGAACTAAGTGTGATAGAGGAAAGTAAAAGTGAGAACACGTGACCAAATATTCTTTATCTGGTACACTGTCTGGAAAACAAATGACTTCAACGACACTGTAGTATTGCACAAATCTGTAGTATTGCACAAATTGCCATAAAACATTATTTTAAATACTAAAAATAATTTAAATTAGATTGACCTTGAGCCATAATTATATGATGATTTCATGTGGTGATTACAAAAGATAAAAGAGTCTTTATCACTTTTCTAGACAAAAAGACAAGATACTGCTTGTACCTCTGCCTGGACAATTCTCAGTGTTGAGGAGGAAGACCCATTTGATATATGTTTTGTTTATTAGGCTCTTTGATTATTAGCATCTAAAAACATACCTATATATGGGATGAGAGGCTGTCTTTAGCTGGTAAGGATGCTTACCAAAAAGCCTAAGGACCTCTGGCCTATCTCCAGGTGTCACTTGGTAGAAACAGAGAACTAATTGCAGCATTTTGTCCCCAAGCACACACACACATAAGCATGTGCGTACACACTCACATATACAGAGGTACATGTACACACACACACACACACACACACACACACACACACACACACACACACAGAGAGACAGAGAGGGAGAGAGAGGAAAAAGAATAAATAAATGTAGTTACATTTCAAATATACAAATATGCATTTGTACAATTATACATTTTAGTTATGTAGATGTAATATTGATAATAAATATGTATCTTGAAAGTAATATATTTGTGATAATATAAATGAAATGATTGCCTTGATTTTAGTAAGGCCAACACATAACTCTCAATGCTTTATATCATAATTTCCACATGTTATCTCCATGAAGTTAGCATAAGATAATAAGTCAGCATGTGGTCATATCCATTTTCTATGTTAACTACAGAAAAGCTATCAAGTAACTTTACCAACTTGGCATGCTGGCTGCAGAACCATCAGGATTCAATCTAGCTCTCTCAGCTCCTACCCAATTACCTACCAATATTGCTTCCTATAAACTATCATCAGCAATTTTCTGAGCATATCAGACTCAAGAGAAGTGATGAGGGGAGGCGAGGTTGATGCCAGGCCTGGGTGATCGTCTGGATGATAGAAAATATCTCAAAAAGCAACATGTCTGTCAAGACTCTGATGACTGGCAGTGCTGTCCAAGGCTCCCATCGCATCAATTCACAGACATTTTAGAAAGTTAATCACTTTATATAGCTACTTCCAGTATCTGTGTGGCTTGCAAACACCAATCCTGCTTCTATGCATGGAATCCTTCAAAGGTAAAACCATCCTTCCTCCTGAGTAAACTTTAAATTGTTTAGAGATGTGTCCCAGTTTCATTTCTGTTGTTATGATGAAATACCGTAACAAAAATCGATTTAGGATGGAAAGGGGGCTAATTTCAGCTTACATTTACAGGTTATAGTCCACCATTGTAAGAGGGCCAAGACACAGTCCTACTTCAAATAGCCAGTCATATGACATCTAGAGTCAAGAGCAGAGCAAGTGAATTATTACATGCATGCTTATCTGATTGTTCATTTATGCTCATTTCAATCTCCCCCATACACTTAAGGACCCCTAGGTTATAGAATTATGAAGCTCACATTAAGCTGGGTTTTCTACATTAATTATTTCAATTATGACAATAGTCCACAACCATGTCTAGAGACCAAGCTAATTTAGACATTCCCTCATGGACTTGCTCTTCTCAGGTGATGCTAGTTATATAAAGTTAACTACTAAAACTAACCACCAATCTTCAGGACGGAGACTGGTCTGAAATTCTCTCTCTCTCTCTCTCTCTCTCTCTCTCTCTCTCTCTCTCTCTCTCTCTGTGTGTTGAGTCTGTATGATATCAGGGTGACTGTGGCCTCATAAAATGAATTTAGCAATGTTACTTCAGTTTCTATTGTTTATCCTTAATGAGTGAAAAAGTACCAAGTCTTATTGCAACTTGATATGCCATGGGTGGTTTATGGTTTATATCTGTATAAAGCCTGTTCCTTTATGAAAAGAAACAAAGTAATAGATATGAGGGCATGGGAGGAGGGACTAGGAAAAGAGGTAGGGGAAACTACAGGCTGGATATAAGACAAACAAACAAACAAACAAACAAACAAACAATAAATAAATAAATAAATAAATAAATAAAACTAACCATCACATAATTAATCTACAATCCATATGCCTAGAAAGGCTAAGTAACAATGAGAGCTCTAGGGAAGATGCATGAATCTCCCTGGGAAGGAGAAATAGTTTTGCAGGAAGAATGAGGTCCTTTGAGGATGAGAACAGGAGGTATCAGGTTGGGTATAGAAGAAAATAACAGGGAATTGGGGGGCATTTTAGGGGCAATGTTGAAATCTAGTACAGTGATAACTCCTTGGAATCTATAAGAGTGACCCTAATGAGAACTCCTAGTAAGGGGTGGTACAGAACCTGACCATCCATCTTCTTAAACAAAGCAAAACTTCCAGTGGTGGGACTGGGACACTGGCCCAACGACCAGTCTATATATATATCCAACATTACTGGAATATCCAGGCATCTGAGGCTGGAGAGCTCAGAGTCCTAAGATAGAGCAAATTATGACTGGGGAAAAACAGCCAATGAAATGATTCCCAATGATATTCTGCTATACTCGTAGATTGTTGCCTACCCCAAGAGTTAGAGAGATTTCATGTAGCAGCTGATGGAAGCAGATGAAGACACCCACAGTCAAACATTGGGCTGATCTTGGGGAAACCTGCAAAAGAGGGGGAGAAAGGATGGTAGGAGGTAGATTGTTTGAGGACACCAGGAAAACACAGCTCACAGAATCTGCTAAGCAAGGCTCATAGGGTCTCACAGAGGCTGAAGCAGAAATCATGGAGCCTGCATGGGTCAGTACTGAGTCCTCTGGATATATTTTATGTTTGCCTAGCTTGATGTTCTTAGAGGACTCCGCACTGTGCATGAGGGGCTGTCTCTGAATATTTGACCTGCCCCTGAGGCCCTTTTGTTGCTACTGAATTGCCTCATCTGGCCTCCACATGAGGACACATATGCCTTGTTGTAGCTTGTTATGTAGTATCTTATTGATATCCCTGGGAGGGCTGATATTTCCTCAAGGGAAGTTGAAGAGGAAAGGATCTTATGTAAAGGTGAATGGGGGGAGATAGGGGGAATCAAGGGAGGGGAAAATGCAGTTGGGATGCGTTGTATGAGAGAAGAATCAGTTAGAAAAATAAATCTATCACAAATTTGTATGCATGTCCATCCAAACTTCCTGTTCTGTCTTTGTCTCTGGTGAAATGCACAGCAAGTTATGCAAGTGGTCAGCCTAGCCAGGTGTAGTAACTGTGACATAGAGCCTGTTTCCATCTTTGTTCAACTATACTACTATTTTATCATTTTAATTTGTTGGTTTATTTCTTATTTCTAATGAACATCATCCCAAATAAAACAGATTGGGGAATCTCCAAGTCCTTTATGAAAGAGGCCTCAGTTCTGGTTTCTAATAGTTAAGGTTTAATAAAAAGCTAACTTTTTCTGAGAACATTTTTGTACAATGATTCTGTGTTAGGTTAGTGTTTTATTCTTGCTGCTAAACATGACCTAAGCAACTTAACAAGTGAAGAATTTAGTTGTTGGCTTGCTTACATTTTCAGAGGGTTAACCCATGACCATCATGGCCGAGAGCTTGGTGGCAGGCAGGCCGGCATGGTGCTGCTTGTATCTTATCAAAAAGATGGCGGCAGACAGAGAATGCAAAACTGGACCTAGCATGGTCTTTTGAAACCTCCAAGCTTACTCCCAGAGATACACCTCTTCCAACAGTACTATGGTCCCCTGGACAAGGCCAAACTCTTAATCCTTCCTAAACAATCCACCAACTAGGTACCAAGCATTTAAATATAGGAGCCTATGGGGACATTATTACTCAAACCACCATAACTGCCCTGAAGTGGAAGGGAAGAGTGGACTGGAGAGATGATTCTGAGGATTAAAGGCACGTGCTTTCCTTTCTCAATCTCTTATTTTTCTTTCTGTTAGACAATTATTTGACAATGTTCCTGCTCAATTTGAGTCCTTGAACAAGAGTGGGTGATACTGACTCAGTCTTGGATGAGCTTCCCAGGTAGAGATGGCAATATTGTGTCACCTCCCCTGGCTGACCCAAAGCTCTTCATGGCTGTTACTGCTTCCAGAGTAGATTTGGGGAGCAGAACAGATATGAAAGCCAGTTTCTCACATCTGAGACCTCAAAATGTCTGCATAGGGAAACCTTACTTTTTTCATATTTGGCTAGCCCACAGACAGAGATATATATTAAGGGTTTCTACAACACTATCCAAGAAGCCGAAAATGTGACTAAATTTGGATTCAAAAGCAAAAACATCAGGATGGGAAAAAGGGATTTAAAGTGAAATATACTTATGAAAATCTGGCAATTGATTTGGATTTTAGGCTCAGAAAAGCACAGATTTTTTTAAAATATTCATCAAGTACTCTGAGAGAAATGAAGCATATAGTATTTTCTGGACAGTCTCCTTCCCCGAGTTCCATTTCAAGGAGCATCTTAAAGGGCCCTGCTTTAGGGGGAATGCATTTGGGGAATGAGAACGTAAAAGGAAATGTGATCGGGAACTTTTAATAGCACTACTGGATGCTGTGGGGAATTTAAGTGTTTTCTATTAGAGTATTAAAGCCTACAAAGTGTGGATGGATGTTGGAGATCATATTTAGATGACAAGTATTTAATTTGAACTTCAGAGAAACAGATATAACTACTGGCACAAAGTCATACAGGAAAAAGGATCAGTGTATAAAAGTTTAAGAAAAACTGGAGGTAGAATTTGGGTATATAAATAATCAAATGAATTAGAATGTATTTCTTCTTTTTTTCTTCTTCTTCATCCTCCTTCTTCTCTTCTCCTTACCTCCTCTTCCCCTCCTCCTTCTCTTATTATTCTCCTCTGTTTCTGTCTCTCTCCCTGTGGTTCTGTCTCTGTCTCTCTATGTCTCTGTCTCTGACTTTCTCTGCTTCTCTCTGTCTCTCTTTCTCTCCGTGTGTGTGTGTGTGTGTGTGTGTGTGTGTGCGCGCGCGCGCACGCGCACATATCTGTGTGTGTGTGGGCATGGGTGGGTGTGTGTGTGCCATTTACAGAAATAACTTCTGTCCTTCCACTATGTGATACCCTAGGATTGAATTCACATAGTCATTCAATGGTGGTTTCTCACCATTACTCACTAAATCATCATGCATGTCCATATATGTTTAAAGAAAAGCAAATACTGTGTTATGCACCTATGATGTATCCATTCTTGACATTTTGTATTAGAAGTATACTTATTTAGGTATCTTCTAACTTCAAGATTTATTTGTTTAAGACATGCAAGCAATTGTGTTTATCAAAATTCATGTGTAAGGCTGAAGCGATGGCTCAGTGGGAACAAGAGTCGCTGTTCAAGCCTGAAAACTTGAGTTCAGATCCAAGTACTATGGCACTATGGGAAAATCCCAGACCTGGGGAGGTAGATGCTGGAGTATCACTGGGGCTTCCTGAACAACTCATTTATCTAAAACAGTGAGCAGTATATTCAGGAGGAGGGCCTTTGAAAACAGTAAATGGAGTATGGTGGAGGAAGACATTTCATGTTGACCTCCGGCTTTTACATACATATGCAACATCATGAAGATATGACAATTAAGTGCACATATGGGGATAGAAACACACACACACACACACAAACAGAAACATGCACACAGAGTCACATCCAAATTATAATTTTTCAAGAGGGGTGGTCTTGTTACAAAGCATTCTTGAGTTTATTAGACATACAGTAATTTTTGATAACTAATAAACTTTGCTAACACTAAATTGATTTTTTATTTAATTATATTTCTCTAACAAAATTTTATAGTGAGTTATTTTTAGCCTTTGAAAAACAAGTAATTTATCTCATCTGTTTTAAGAAATGTGTATATATACATATTTACAATATACATATATTGATATTTACTCATTAGATACACACACACATTATATATATATATATATATATATGTATATATATTATATTATATGATTCCCAATTAGACGTACAGTCTAAGAAAAACAACTTCCAAACCCAGGCTAATTCAGGGAGACTATTATTAATATATTTGTGATTGTCTCCACAGTAATGTATTCACATGTTCAAGGGAGTTTATTTAGAGTATAACTCAATGACATCTTAATGTCGGCTCATGCTAATGTGTGTTTTGTGTGTGTGTGTGTGTGTGTGTGCTTGTGTGTGTGTGTGCTTGTGTGTGTGTGTGCTTGTGTGTGTGTGTGTGTGTGTGTGTGTGTGTGTGTGTGGTGTACATGCTTTGGCACACACACAGTGGTCACTAGATGTCCCTTGGGAATTGGTTCCCTTCTTGCATTTGGGGTCCAAGGATCATGCTCAGGCCTTTAGACTTGGTGGCAAATGCCTTTAGTATCTGACCATCTTGTTTATATACCTTTAGCTATTGGGCTCACTTCCAAATGTTATCTTAACATTCCTACTTTAACAAGGGTAGTGTATTAACTGTAGGTAAAATTACTATGTCTTTAGAGAAATTATTATAAACAAAATAATCACCGCAAGCATTTTGAAAAGAGCTTGGGTAATTTTTATTCAGTTATGCAGCTTAGTAAGCCTTGAACCACAAACTCTTCACATAATTTAGACAGGTATCTCACTTTCAAACCTCCTACTTCTATATGGTCAGTACTGGGATAACAATCCGATGCCACCATTCCTGCTTTAGGTGACTGATAAAAATAGCCCTCCTGTTCATCAAAACAATGTCTTTCTGATATTTGATTATTAACCTGCTCAACAGCAGTGTGTAAGTGTTTTTATATGTCGATGTGTTATGCACACACGTATTAGATGCGTGTATCTAGCTATGTTTTTATGCTATTTATTCACAAGCTAGGTGTACATGCTTGCTCTTGGGAACACTATATAATTAAAGTAACATAATTTAAATCATTGATTCCTGCACACTTAAACAATTTATAGTCTTGTGGATTTTTCTTCCTCAGTAAATTCATTTATCAAATATTGGGGAAAGACATTTCATTTACAATGGAGCAAAGGAAAGCACTGGCAAAGAATTCAGTTATTAAACGATGAACAGCCAGATTTCATAGAGCAGTCCTAGGTAGATGTCTCCCCATTATAAGATTTTACCACATCATTTGCATTTCTTTTGTGGCTTATCTACCATTTTATGTCGTTCTGTGTTATTATCCAACCCTATTTACATAGAATGCATCAAAGACAACAGACTGATTTTAACTGGATAAAAATATCTCAAATAAGCTTTGTAAGCAGACTACTTTTGAATTCTTCTTTATACAAAATATTTTTTACTTTGCATTAGTTTTATGTTTATTAGTGGGTTTTTTTATTGAATATTTTATTTATTTACATTTCACATGTTGTCCCCTTTTCCAGTTTCCCCTCTGCAAACCTCCTATGTCTTTCCCTCCCCCTGCTAGTATGAGGGTGCTCCGCGACCCAATCACCCTCTGTGTGTGTATGTGCACCACATGTGAACAGTGCTTACAGCATTCACAAGAGGGCTGTCTGAATCCCTATTCTGGAGTTACAGATGGTCGTGAGCCATTTTGTGGATGTTGGGAGCCAAGCCCGTGTCCTGTGACAAGTAGCCAGAGCTCTGTCTCTCCAGTCTGTACCCTTAAGTTCTTTCCTATTCAATCTACTATTAGTTTGTTGTACCAGTCTTATGCCTCATCTGCAGTTTTGTAACCTTCTACATGTTAAGTTCTGTTTAAATTTGTGACACTTTTTCAGGACAAAAGCTCACTTGGACAGCATAATAAGCTAACTCATTTAACTTCCAAAGTATAGGAACTGGAGACGTTTTGGAATAATGTATCCTTCCTAGACATGTGGGAGGAGTTGATTATACAAGAATTTCTTTACCTTTACTTTCAACCCCATAATCATCCATTACCTGTTTATAAATCCAGTAAATTCTTCAGGGTGAACAATTAAGAAAACAACCTTCCTCCCTCCAACCAAATGGAGTATGAAGAGCCACAGGGGTAAACATACTGGAAAATGCATCGATGTTTGCAGAGCCCAATGCTCTTTGTTATAAATAATTAAGGAAATGGCCAACTTGCACACTGAGTGTGGAAGGTGGCAGGACAACCCCAATTACTTACATTGACAACTGAATTAATCTTCTTCTTTTCTTTCTCTCTTCTCTGCAACATATGGGCTCCACTCAGCTGTGGAAGATGGTGGAACCTCACTGGGATCACATCTGTCAGGTTTACAGGGTGAAGACAAGCGCTCAGCAGGCTTGCATGCTACTGTGTGGGAGGAAACAGGTACGGGCTTGTGCCAAGCAAGCCAATGTCCTTGGAAAAACACTTTGCCTTGTCCCAAACATGGTGCATGCAATTGATTCATTGGATGAACACCATGAAATAATTTATGGATAAATTTGAACTGCTGGCTCTATTATTTATGCTGATAAGCATTTCATCATACACATAGTCTTTCTTACAGAAAATTTAGTATTTACTATATGACATGTCTTCTGCATGATGTGTTCCAATAATCACTTTGAAATTTTTTAAATATTCAGCATCATAATCCAGGCAATCAGGGTTATAAATAAATAAAATAAAACTAAAGGGGAAATTGTGTTGTTTTGATTTAAAAAGTAGGCATTTTCACTTGACATAAATGTTTTAATTTGTCCCATACCTTAGACCATGGAATTGCAAATTATGTTCTTGTTTGGAAAAAAATACAATACTAAGCTTCAACAATTCATGTGGATAAATATGTGTGTGTGTGTGTGTGTGTGTGTATCTGTCTGTCTGTCTGTCTGTGTTTATGTGAGTTTTTACACTTGTCTGTATGAATGAGGTTGTTCACATCCCATAGGATGCTCATGAGCTCAAAGGACAGTCTAAAATATTGTGACTATGTTCTTAACCTACCAGCTACAGTATCAGTTTGCTGTCTTTTTGCAAGCATAGCATGCTACCTGGCCTTTAAACTTCTTGTGGTTCTCCGATCTCTGACCCATCTCTATGAAGAAACACTAAGATTATACAAACAGATATCCATTGCATGACTAGCCTTTTCTTTTACATGGGTTTTGGGAACTCAACAAGTATTCACACGATGGCTCTTATTCAGCAGCGCTTTCCTCCACTGAGCTATCTGCTCAGGAAGGTTTTAGATATCAGTTTATATGATGTGGGTTTTTTTTTGTACCAAGGGAATGCATTCAGGCAACATAAAAACTTTTTTTATAGCCTATATAAGAAGAACTTTTTAAAAAGCCCATGTAAATGCGTATATAAAAGCCTTTAGAATTAATTTCTACCAAACTAAAAAGAATTCTATAAAACATATGACCTATACATTTTAAAAAACAGATATTAGAATAAATCCAACGTAGTGCGTGCTTCCTCTGAGTTTGAGGGACACTATTCCCCTGATGGTGCCCAGCAGAGCCAGCTGAGAAAGGCACATTCTTGGTTATTTTAATTTCAGAAAGGTGGTGGTTGCTTAACAACCCAGCTGTCATTGCTTGTCACAAAGCAACCCACATACTCTGAGAACCTAAGACAAGAAGGCTGACTAGGACCCAAATCTTTCTTGCTTACCCAGTGAAGAGTGGCCTGCCTGTCAGAGTAACTGCCTTCAGTGGCAGTCAGAGAACACATAGAGGTCCGATTTAAACTCGTGAAAGGACTGAAGAAAAACACTGTGACCACATAACACTTCTGAGTGCTCAGACTGGATTTACAATTTCACTAAACGAAACACAAAGCCTGTATGTTTTATGGAGAGTTGTTTTGCTATCAACTAGTTTAGGTGTCAAGGAAAAGGAAAATTTTAGCACCCAGGTTACTTTTTAATCGTTAGTGCATGTGTATGTGTGTGTAAATGTATGTGTGTGTATGTGTATGTGTGTGTGTATGCGTGTGTATGTGTGTGTATGTGTGTGTATGTGTGTGTACTTGTACACAGAACCCAGCCTAGAAATTTTCCATGTACACCTACTGCACCGATTCAGCATAGCCTAGACATTTGCATGTGTACCTGCTTCTTTAA
This sequence comes from Rattus norvegicus, assembly GCF_021556685.1. Lineage (NCBI taxonomy): Eukaryota > Metazoa > Chordata > Mammalia > Rodentia > Muridae > Rattus > Rattus norvegicus. Next base: position 114,395,693 of record NC_141537.1, on the reverse strand, counting down.
TGTTCAGCCTTTCTGCTACATGCACTTCTGTCTGTTCTCTTAATGACAAAGGCTGATTTTACAAAAAGAAGAGTCAATACAGATTTTCTGTGTGGGTGGAATTATATCATCAAAAGGAGGAAAATATCATTATTAATGATATTACATACAAAAATATATTTAATATCTTATTTTTTCACTTGAAAATGCTAATTCTAAGTATGCCTAAAGGTGATGTGAAACCTAGTTTCTGCCACAGATTCTATTTCAAAACAGAATGAAGAAGTCCAAGGCATGAGTGAGTGATTAAACCTTTCTGGTCTAATTAAATTGGCCCAGTGGAAACACAAAACCACAAGATTTTTCTTTTCTTATGAGTCATTATTCCTGTTGATTTAATTTAAAGACTATCAATTTACACACCCATATAACTATGAAACATATTTTGTTGTTTTGCTGCTTTTAAAAAATGTATACAAATGTGGTACATATTCATTACGGAGGGAACATGAAAATTTATATATATTTTAGTTATGAGCGTTAAGCCAATAACCCTTATATACATAACACACATGATAGGCCAACTGAGCTATGAAGTACAACTGAGCTATATTCCCAGTCTATATTTAATCTTTTGTTTTGAAGTAGACTTTCCATAAATTGCCGAGTTTGACCTTGTCCCCACTGTTTGCTCCAGCTGCCTTGAGTCCCAGAACCTTCCTTCCAAGCCAGGATGGTGCTTGGATTACAGGTCCGGCCATGCTTTTAATTCTAATCTAAAGCTTATGCAATGGAGCCTTTAGTTCTCAATACATTGGTCATTGACAATTTTAAGATTAAGTTGTGGATATCAGTAGATTATCTGGCAATATTTTATATACAAAACAGTTGCTTTATTCAATTGTACACCACGAACCAGTTTTATGTTTTGAGTCAGAGCCTGGTTGTTCAGCTCAGGCTGCCTTTGAATATGTGATCTTCCAACTTCTTTCCTGCAGAGACTGCAGGGACTTCCCTGGCTTTAAAATGTCACTTTTATAGGAGCGGATAACCGCAAACCAGTGCAGCGATGATGTAGCCCAGCTATAATACTTCCATTAACGCTTCTTACTCTCACATGAAATTTGAAAACAGACCCTGGAGATGTGAACTATATGAAAGATGGACATAAGACCTACAGGGAACCAGTTCTTCCTAGAAGATATATTTTAACAAAATAGAAGATATATATGTACACATAAAGATATTCAATTAATGATTTTGCAGAAATTGTAGACTAAATTTGCACACCTACTTTTATACTTGGGAGTTTTTATGTTTCGAATTTTGTAGACCTAGAACTTAATTCACATAAAAAGGTATTTTTGATTAAGTTTCACTCAGAAGTAAGTGGAGAAGACTATATTTATGAGCAAACTTGCTTTGTAACTATACATTACAGGCACTACTGACAGGAAGATCAGGAATTGTGGATGATGATTGTGACAGGTTGGATGGAGAATATAACCTTCATGCAGGAGACAGTATATGAACAAAAATAAAAAGGTACAGGATAATGAAAAACGCATTTTCAGCAAAGTCTGAGGACCTAAGTTTGATTTTGCAGACTGCACATTATACCAGGAGAGAAAGATGAGGATGACTCACATTTCTCCTCGGACCTCCACATGCATGCTATGGCCTGTAACATACACTCACACGTGACTCAGAAGCACACTTCATAAATAAAATAAGATAGTTTAAAAATGTTTCAAAATGAATATCTGTGTTATTATACCCTGTAGATCCTAGTGAACCTTACATGGGGAAGTAACAGTAGATCAGAAGGACCTTCTGTGAGGCGGTGCCTGGCTCATGAAGGGAACAAGGCAATTACTGTAACTAAGATAGAGGGAGGGAGAGACAATATATTGGGAAGCTGAAAATCACAAAAGAGGTAGGAAAACTGGTAGATATTATTCCATATGAATACTTCCCCTTCTGACCACTGAAGAAAGTCACAGTATAGAAAAGTACAAGACTTGCACTGAGTTAGACAGTGGTGGGGAATATGACGGAAGTCACACACCAGGGTCTAGGGGATTGGAGACATAGATCATTCCTTTCTAATGAAATCATAGCACTGCACCAATCACATCATTTTTCTTTATGATATCCATTGATTAATAATATAAAGCATGATGGCAGAAGTGAAGACCAAGAGATATTCTTTTTGTATACTTAGAAGGAAGTTTTTTCATGGTATTAGAGATAAATATTTAAGACAGGTTTTCAAACTTCATGCTATTTTCAATTTTATCTTCTATAATTATCATCAAAGGAAGTCATCCTTTAATTAATTAAATAATTAACTTTTAGCCACTTGAGTGCTAATTTTCTTTCTTCCCTACGTGATAATGTATTTTATAAGAGTTTATAGATTATAGTGAGGACAGGAAAGGTGTTAGTAATGGAAGAGAGAGTATGAAGGAGACCATAATTAGAATTCACTATGAATACATATGAATTGTCAAAGTATCAAATTTAATAAAAGCTTTAAAATAAATAAACAAAGATTGTTGATAGTAGCAAAATAGTTACAAAATAGTCTCATAGCTTTTTCAGACTAAATCTTAATGAAAACTTGTTTCTACAACATAATCCAAATGATAAGAATATATATAAAGATTTATGTGCAAGGATATTCATTTCAGTAACGATTTTGTGGCTCAGATGGCTCAGAGGGTAAGTATTTTTCTGATGACCTCATTTCCACTCCCAAGAATTCATGGGAAAGCAAACCTCTCAAAAATGTGTTCTTTCATGGTCACAAGTACATATGACATAAAAATGTTCACAGTTTCTCTGTCTCTATCAATGTCTCTGTCTCTGTCTCTCTCTCTCTCTCCATCTCTTTCTTATTATAAAAATAATTTTCTTTATGGAAACTATAAAATATTATGAGAAATGGGCTGTGTTACATTTAAAATCAAGCATCTAAATGCTAAATCCACCGAAGTTCAAGTAGCAGGTGTTGAACTGCCTTAGACAAACGATAAAGTCCCAAATGTCAGAACTGTAAGCAAATGAAAAGGACCCTATTGAGCACAGTCTTTAGCATATTTATCTTTTTCTCTCGTGGTAAAATAAATTCTTTTATTCAAATCAATATTTAAACAGAAACCTGAACATATCATATTTAAAATTGAGCTAAAGATGGAAAAGAAGAAAAAGTCAGACTTCTTGCCCTCATCTTCCATAGTCTGCCTTTATTATTTCTCATGTTTAAATTTATTCTTTTGTATGATGTGTGAATAAAGAAATGTGTTCAAACATGCCCGATTGATTTCCTCATTCTAACTCTCCTCAGACCTCTTCCAAGGCAAATATCCAACAGACTTTGTGTCTTTCCTTAGAACCACTTGCTTATCCAGCTTTATTGCCGTTCTTTTCACAATAGCTAGGAAATGCAATGAACCTAGGTGTCCATCCTCAAATGAATGGATAATAAAAATGTGGCAATACATACAATGGGGTATTTTTCATCTCTCCTTTTAGCTCCTATTCCTACTCTGCTGCCTACAGAAAATGTCTATTTTTTAATAAAAAGAATGAATTTCAGGTTATTTATAAAAACAGTGAAGAAAATAAAGTAAGCATTAATGGAAATCAGAATACAACTTTGTTGATTTAATTTAGTGTATTGTTATAATTGTTATAAAATTCATTGATCTGTTATCTCTTCCTATACTGCCTTTTTCTGGTAACTTTGTTAGAGTTAATAGTGCCTTATACACAAAAGTAAACTTGCAGGTTGGGAATGAGATGCTGTTTGCATTTGAGAATATCTTTTAGAATTTCTTATGTAACAAATGAATGTAGATCTGGAAACTTAACCAAGATTTAATATTTTGTATTATCTAAGTTTGAATATCAGGCATGAGTCTTGTTATCAAAATAACATTAAAGCATAAGGAATGTTTGATCCCTTTTTGGAAATTCTTTGGTAGATGCTTTTTATGGGCTTCAGAGCTTTCTCAGGACTACATACATTTCTTGTGTTTTTAAGCTAATGGGCTCTTTGTTTCTAGTGTCAGTGTTCAATATCTCCCACAATCTCTCTATAGTGATATCTCATTGTGCTTTCCTTTTATTTCTTATGATTACTGGCTTGTGTATGTTCCTTATATAATCTTATTTGTTAGTATCTCAGCCTGAAGGGTCTTATGTTTCAATAAGATAAAGACAGCAATTTTTATGGGAGATCATCATTCTACAGCTAAGAGAGAACAAAATTTTTAAAAAGGTAGTAAGAATTAAAAATTTAGAATTGCCCAGTCTTTTTGACCAAGACATAGAAAAATCTTAAAATAAAATATAGATTTTTATCTATGAGAAATGAATCTGACTCACAAAAGCCCTAAATATTTTTGAAATCTCAAGTCTATATGTGGTGTGTGTGTGTGTGTGAGTGTGTGTGTGTGTATGTATGTATGTATGTATGTGTTTTACATAGCACCTACAGCATATAGGAAACATTGGAGGACATTGGCTATCCCACACATCCCTGCTTCTCCTGGCCATGCTGCAAATACACCCGATTCACACTTCTTTCTGTCAGCCTTACCAAATAGGAAACAATCAAATCCCTTCTGATTAACTGACCAGCTCCGTCCACATCTCTGTCATGAGGGAACCATCCTTGTATACATTCAACAATAATTCATATTCACACTTTGACAAAAGTTTTAGGATAGTTTCTCATTCAGCAGGAATTCTTGAAGTAAAGATATGAAATGCAGGAATCCTGGTGATGGGAGAAAACTAGGAACGATGGCATTTTGAGGAGGAGTTGAAAGAATACACACATGAACATGCATGTCTTAGGACCAAAGCTAAAATGGTGTCCCCCAAGAACAGCAAGAAATTGACTGTGGATGAAATGCCACACAATAGTAAACTGTGATTCATTTACATGTTGCCAGAATTTATTCTTTAGAAGAATTCTCCTGCAAAGCACCATTTTATATTTTATTGAAATATATCGAAGACTGCTCTAGTTTTAAAATACACTACTAAATCATGCATTTGATAGCTCCACACTGAGCTTTCTCTCACTTATTAGTGTTTTTGATAGCGTAACCATGCTCATTGGAGTTTTTAGCATTTTATACGTCTCTTAATTAGCTCTATTTTGGAAGATTCTGAGTTACTGTTTCTATAATAAACTAATACTTAGGTGGGTCAAGGTTAATGCAATTTTAAACTGCCACCTCTATTCTACAGCTTCTCAGCTCGTTAGCGTGTGCTGATGGCTTTATCATTCATTAAAGCTGCAAAAGCTTATTTTATCTACACTTGATAATTTTTGTTGATGACACTGTGAATTTGAGCCACCACCAAAAGTGACACATTTCTTCTCGACATAAATAGTAGAAAGGGGACATTTTCTATATTCTGAACATTCATAGATTTGGTGAACATAAGCCGAATCTGGAGCTTTCAGAAAATGTGCCATGCTCCTTTCCTCAATAAACTTTATTTTCTTATGAGAAAAACCCTGAAGGGTACATTATATCTATTTGCCAAAAACTACTAATAAAAGACAGCTGAAAGAAAAAGTGTAGCTGAAGGGGATGGCACCATCATAGGAAGACCAACTATGACTAACCCACACCCCTGGGAGCTCCCAGAGACTAAGCCACCAACTAAAGAGCATCCATGGGCTGATCTGTGGCCCCTGGCACATGTGTAGCAGAGGAATGCCTTGTCTGGCCTTAGAGGGACATGATACACCTAATCCTGTACAGACTTGGTACCCTAGGGAAGGGGGATGTGGGGAGAAAGTGATGTGAGAGTGAGTGGGTGGGCGAGGGCAGTAGGGGTTGGAGGATGTAGAGGCCCCTCTCAGGAGCAAAGGAGAGGGGTGGGGTGAAGAATTTTCGGAGGGGTGACTGGAAAGGGGGTAACATTTGGAATGTAAATAATAAACAATTAAAAAGGAAGACAAAAAGAATTCCTTGGGTGCGGGAACCCTTCTTCCAGTGCAGGCGTGCACCACTTTGTCTTGGTGGAAGGCAGGTGTTCCATATTCAATCTCATTCAACTATTGAAGCTATCCTAGTGGAAATTTGGCTTCTCAGCCCTGATAAGAACAAAAGGGAAGAGGAGTGGGCTTCTTCTCTAATGTCTACAGCCTGGTGAAGTTAGTATTCATAATCCTTTGATTTACTTACACTCACTCTGGAAGCAGAACAGTCTGGCCTTAATTTCATGGGACCTTTCTTGTGGAATAATCTACTTAAGTAAATCTACTGAGTAAATCTTTTTGTCCTGCAGTGTGTATTCTCATTGACAGCCTAAATGAATTTGACAATTCACTAAAAACAAGTAATTCTTAGGGATGAGAAAAAAGTAGTTGCGTGGAGTCATGATGAAAACCTCAGTGTGGTCCTGGAACCAATGGGGAAGAAGGAGAAAATCAACTGCTACAAATTATAGTCTGACCTCTACTGATACATGTGCAACCACATACACACACACAAACACACACACACACACACACACATGCACACAGACACAGATGCATGCACACATGCATGTAATGCACACACACATACCATGCACACACATGAATACACACAAGTACACAGGCACACACAAACATGCACTCACCTTATGCACACATGCACTTGCCTATGCATAAATACTCTAAATAAATACATGAAGATGGAAGAGTGGAAATGATATGAAAACAGTGTCCTTATATATGAAATTTTTCAAAACTTAATTTTATAATATTTTTAAAAAGAGTTTACCTAGAAAAAAAACAATTGGAAGGAGACAGAAACATTTATTTACAGAGAAAATTAACTAAATGCTAATTTTAAAACAATTGATTAAAGAAATACAGAAGGGAGGGTAAAGGTATCATGACTTGACATGTTGTGATATTTTTAGGAAAAGAGAGTAATAGAGAAACTAAATTTTATATCAACAAATATCAGCATTGCTACATATTTTCTAAGTTTATGTTTACACTCCACATTGTTTGCAGATTCCATGCACTTTACCTGAAACCATATGAGGCACCTGCTGTAAAACACTCACCAGGGTTCATTTCATGGAGGCGAGCAAAGCTGAGCTAACACAAGGTATTTGCCTCAGGTTAGACAGTGTCATCTGCTCAACACTTAGCACTCTGTCAAAATACATCCCAGAGTAGACTGCCAAATGTAGGAAAAAAATTATCACCGTGAGAACAAAGAATAAGTGTTTACAGTTTTGGAGAATCAGCCACAGACTGTGAGAAAGGTTGGTGTGGTGTTGGAAATATTAGTGTCTCAGTAGACTTCGGCCAATGTGTAGTGAAATTATATAGTTGGCAAAGTAGTGAGCTGTCCTGAATACATAGGATTAAAAAACAAACCCTTTCATCTCAAGTAGTAAGTAGGGATTCCCAAAATTCAAGACATGAACTATGGAAAGAGGCCAGTGAAGTCATTGTGGGTGGAGTGGAGGACATTTATTTGTGTATTTGTTTATTTACTTCATTAGTTGTTTTTCTTTAACATGGAGTAGAGTTGGTGTTTTACATAAACACAAGAAAGGTTACTCACAAGATGTAAATATCCTCCACATATATTCCCCGTCACACTTCTGAGGAGCTCTAGCCTTGGGGTTGGGATAAAGTTTACACGTGGCAGTATTGATACCTGGGTCAGAAGCTGGATTTTAACAGCAAAGTTTCAGTTTTACCCCTTTAGAACTTCCTTAGGAGATTGGAAAGATCATATTGGTCAGGAAAAGTGATGCAGGTCTAGGGGGCTGATGGAGACATGGTTCTGGGTCTGCTTTTATGCTTGTGGGGTTAAATGGGCATTTAGCTCCCTGACTGGCTTTCTGGAGTCCCTCAATGAAGTGGACAAGGAAGTTTCTTGGACGGTGTTAGGTCTGGACTGATGGAAGTAAGGTCAAAATAGAAGGAGGCATGCAACTCCAGAATCAGAATTGTCCTTCTAATAAGAACAACGGATGGACCGCAGTCTCTGTGTGGAAGTGGAGACTGTTAGGATGTAGAAGGAGAATCTTTGGGAATAGAGGATTCAGTTATTCTGCAGTCAGTAAACACCGGTAGATTTTATTATGTTGATCTCCTTAGCCAAAGTTTCCATAAGTGTCACCAGTTACTCAACCATCCTATTCACAAAGTCTCAGTCTACCTGAGGCTTTTAGATAGCTAATCCTTCATTCCAGATCCTCGGGGCAGATAAAAATAAGGGGCAAGGTATTTGCTCATTGACTACTTCCCAAAGAAGCAGGATGGTAGGGAGATAGGCTTGCTCCCAGATGTAGGTTCTGGCTGACTCCGTATAGAAGGAGAATTTTAACTTGAATCTTGTGCTTTCTATCGTGTGATCCTAGAGAAGCCTCTAAAAAACAATCGCTAGAGTGCTAAAAATGGATCATTTGGTTACAAAGTGAAACAGATTTCTCTGGAAGGTGAAAAGGAAAGTCAGAGTAGAGAAGGAAGAAACAGAAAAGTCTGAGAAAAGAGGTCTGTGTGTCCATAGATAGGGCTCCCCCACATAGGGAAGAAGAAGGATTTGTATTGTGTCTCAAAGAACTGTGTTTATTTGAGAGGCGAGTAGAATCAGAATGGAGGGGATGCCGATAGAATTGATCAGTGCGAGGAGAACAATAGCTCATCGTTTGGGAACGAGAAAAGAATAAAGGGATGGTAAGAAACTGGACAAAATGGAGTTTTCATGGGAGGCCTGCTATGAATATAGGATTCAGAAAGCTATCAGTCATTTGGTAAAGATATAGCCAGAGTGGAGTGTAGATCCACCATGAGGGAAGGCCAGGGGCAGCCCAGGAGTGCTGGATGGACAGACCCTGTAGTTGGATGAGGAAGTGGAGCTGGCCGTCTTTAGGAACTGGTTGGTGAGTTCTGTCTAGGAAGGGTAGTCTCCTGTCTTATGCAGAGCTCAAAGGCGAAGATGAAGAACAGAGTCCATGGAGGGATCATAATCAGGGGAAATGGGGTGAAGCAGGGGCTGTGGTTAGAGTAAAGGATATTTTTCTTTGAAAAGAGAGAAGCAGAGGGGCACTCTAACACATGAAGTAAGAGTGGCAGTGTAGGAGCTGAGGGATCATAGTACCAGGGTGTAAAGTAATTCTTGGAGAAAGTTTCACTTCTAGGTCCAGTTATCTGGGGAGACGGTAACAGGAGCTCAGGTTTGGGGTCAAGAGTCTAGGAAGGAAGGAAAGAAGGGCAGGTCACAAAGTTTAAGAGTTCTAAAGCCTGACTGTAGGAAGCTTGGTTTAATACATCAGTATTTCCTGCCATGCCAGGACCTTTGCTTCCCCAAGGTATCCTGCCTCTTCCTCAGGTCACTGCAGTTCCCTAGCAGGAGGCCTTCTTGGCCAGATTCCACAGGAGTTTTAATGCTGATAATAAATAGATGTTTATTTGGCATATATAGTACACAAACTTCAAGTGAATTCTTCTATGGAGAAGATTCTTCTAGATCTTCTCCAGCCCTACATGCAGAATATATGTGCATATATACAAGTATTTATTCAAATGTTACATAGGAAATATCACTTCATCTGTTACCAACTTTCTTTTTACTCTCTGATAAGAGTACCCTGGGAGAACCCACCAAGCCATTCTTTCAACAGAATGTTCTCATAGAAGAACATTATTTGATGACTTGAGAAACTGTATTTTCAAATAAAATAAGATCACACGGAAAGAACCAAGTCTGACTCGGGAGTCGTTGATCAAGAAAAGTCCACTGATGCTCAAAAACCACACCAACTGAAGGACTAACATTCAGACTACAGGTCCTTAATGTTTACAATTACATGTACTGTTATAGTAAGATCTTTATAAAAGAAAGTATTTTGTGTCCAGAGGGATCATGTATACATTTGCAGTTATTCCTCCAGTGTCCCTAAAAGACAAAACACTGTATGAAACTCACTGGGTGGTCTCTGAGGCAGACGGAATAGCAACCGCAACAGTGACTTTGAGGTTACAAGACCCATTTCAAATGTTATACACTATTAGGGAGTTTTGTGACAGGAAACAACATGAAATGCATTACATATTTATAGAAAGTGACAGATAAAAGTATAAGACTAGTCATTGTGGAGTGTTAGAATGAAAATTTTCAGAGCTACAAGCTTCATGCTTGTCAAAGGTACCTTCAGGATGCTTCCTTCTTTATACTTATTGCTAGAGAAATATACTGATATACTGTTAATCATATCGATAGGTATCATCGCATTATACATCGATGGACTCCTATCTTAGGGAATACGTGGAACTAGAGAGAAGGCTCAGTTGGTAAAGTGCTTGCCATACAAATATGAGAGTCAGGAATCCCCAGCAGCCATGTAAAAAGCTGTATTGATTTGATGCATTGGCTTGCCTGTAACCCCAGAGCAGCAGAGGATGTTTTGTGATGATCCCTGAGAACTACTGACCAGCAAGTCTATTCAGCCAGGGAGAGCCAGGCTGGGTGAGACATCATATCTCACAAAATAAGGTGAAGAGTGATTGAGGGAAATATCTGATCTTAAATTATGATCTCCACAGGTGTAAAGATCTATGAATGTATGTACAAACACACACACACACACACACACACACACACACACACACACACACACACACACACACAGTCTAACATAAACACTCACAGAGTAAGTGTTTTCCTACCAGGATAAATTAGTGTCAGATTTATTACTTATCCTGTTAATAACTGTGTCTGAAGGGGCCTTTAAGTTAAATAATCATAAAGGATCTGAGAAACTATTTAAATTAAAAAAGTACTCCCTTATATGAAAGTAGTAGTTCAGGATATGTTAATTTCTAACCAATCATCAGACGACTACTTTGAAAACATTAACTCAAGTTCATATTCTCCATGTAGTGTGTTTTGATTTTCTTCTCCTACGTACACATGAACCTGAATTCTTCTGTTGGGTACCTTTTGTCTGTTCTCATCATTCTTGTGCATTCAGCAGAAATCATAGTCTGCAGTACAAACAATGCCAATTTTTTAATGAGAAATCATGAGGATCTTCCGTATAAGACACCATTACTCAAAATATGCTTGTGACTAAATACTAATGTTGTGAAGCTACTTTAAAGTACAAAATTGTGTTGAATAAAAAGTTTATCAGTTTATCTAAAATATTTATACATTTAATGAGGGAACCAAATGAAAGGGACATTGTGCTTGCCTTTAACAGTGGAAGGTTTTGAGGGAATTGAATTTTCTTAAAGTTAGAGAATAAGGCTGAATCAGATACCAAATTTACAAAGGACAACATTACTGGGAATTTTTATAGATAGGTACTGTATTTATAAAATATATATCCCATTATAATGGTGGCTAATGAAATAAGATGATTATAAATTCCATAATTATTTAGGTTCACTGAAACTGACTTGAATGTAAGAGTATAATTGTCTGGGCAGCAGAAAGAAATGCTATCCTAGAATAGGGCAGTTTGGAGAACATGGCAACAATCCCTGGAAAATTGCTCCATTTTTTGTAATCTGATCAAGTTTCAAAGATTTATATCTGTAGTTAAGGGATGCAGCTACCCCATGGTTCCCACAGTGGCAATGGTGGTGGCATCATTGTCCCCTTGACTGGATCATTTCGGGACACTGATATCCCCATTCAGAGGTAAGAAATTGAAGACAGGGCACACAAAGAATAGCCAGAAAGCAGTGAGGTAATAGGAACAAAGAAAAGTCAAGACAGATGGAATCATTCAGTTCTTTCAGATGAGATATAATTCACACTTTCACTAAAGACTACAAAGGTGAGAATGTGATGAATGTGATTATGAATGGGTATCTCACTGTTGGTTGTATGTGTTTGTATGTGTGTCTCTGTGTGTGTACGTGTGTATGTGTCTTGATATTGGCTCAACTCAACTACAGTAACATGACCATGAAGTACTTGGTACATGTACATAATAATAATTTATTTAAAACCCATATTATACATTGTATCAGGAATTATTATAAAGGCAATCCATGCTACCAACAGCAAGGCATCTGCAGACAGGCCGCTCTGTTCTCAGCCCAGCACTCTCTGACTCAGCTCCAAAATCTCTCTTTCTACCCAGCTCACTAAGTTTCCATGGCCTACTGTTGCCATGCCAGCCCCACACTTCCAAATTCCCACAGCTTGCTGGGGCGCATTTCTCACAAACCCATGCTCTACTACTGTACCTTTCTCTGGTACTCAGTTGAGTCAATGCATGAAAGAAAACACCGCACAAACTTAGTTTAGAATCAATTGGTAAGTACACAATCGCTGGGTACAGCAACCAGCATCCTAACTTGTAAGTTATTTCAAATTATAAAACCTCCAGTAGTGGATCCCGGCTGATCTGCCAACTGAACTGGGACACCTCTGCTACCTACAGTCTTGTCTCCATTTTTCCCATCCATTAAAAAAACAAAACAAAACAAAACAACAACAACAACGACAACAACAAAAAATATAGTTTTTTTTTTCCTGCTTCCCTTCTTCTGCTCTCTGACTAGGAAGTCCTGCCTACTTGCCCAGTGATTGGCTCTTTGAAATTTTATTCATTATGGGAAGGTTCTGCCACAGTACACAACATTTTAAGGCCATTTTCATTTATCTTATCAAATATGTAGACGAGAAAAGAATATATTTCATCGTAGGGATATGGATTAGTGCAGTTTTTTCAATTAAATTTCATCCCATTATTTGACTATTATAAGTGATGCTATTATGAATTTCTTGTGAAGCTAATCTGTTCTGAATTATTTTCTTAATATGAATCCCAGAATGTAAAGTCATGGGCTACAAGTCAGTTATGCTACATATAGATCGATGGTCTTCAAAAGCATCAAGAGATCCACAGAATCTGGAATATAAAGTAATTTCATTATTAATAGGTCTTTTGTCTATGAGACATGTCTGCTCGTGGCAGCACCTCCATTCAACTCTAAGGCAGGAGATGAGCTTCGATATCTCCATATAGAGTGGCTTCAACTATGTAAAGCTAGCCACTGGGCAAGAAATGCCCTAATTGCGTCTACAGATAAAATGCTGTCTTTAAAAAGGCAAACAGCCACAGGATAATTGACTATTAAGTTCTGCAAGACAAGGTAAGCTAGTCCTTCATAATTCCTGCTTCATTTAAGGTCTGTCAAATGTTCTGAGCTAGAAGGCTAAAGACAGATGCCACAATGCTGTAAGGAATATTAAAGACTGTCCAGACAATTAGCTATCTCTGTAGTTGTTCAAGTTTTAGAAGCTGTGTCTTTGTACTTTCCACATATCCAAGTAATATTTAATTCCTTCTCAAACATCTGACGTGATTGAAGACTAGTTATAGTCTCACATTTAAACTTCAGTTGTTTAGTGTTGAAAATGTTCTAGATTTGAAAGGTTGGTTTTCAGATGGTAATGCAAGTTAAAATCAAACATAATTAAGATACAAAATTATAAATGTTTTAAATTAGGATAGATAAAATATTTTATCTAAATTTCCAAGTCTGATAGACTAGAGGTTATAAATAGATAACATATTTTAATTCAATAATTATTATAATTGTGCTCAGTTTAATTCTGGGAGAAAGTAAAGTCTTTTAATTGGACAGAAAGTGAAAATATACTGGGTTGGCCTAAGTTTTCTGATATTCTATTAGTAATTTGGGTCTCCCAAAGCTCCATAGATTAGAATAGTTGAAGTAGGTAGAAACCCGAGGTTGAGGTTTTTTTCAAATAATATTTTTTGCAACATATACCTAATAATTGTGAATGCTTAAAACCCATTCATTAATATAGATTTCAAAATAAAATTTTAAAGAAAATGTAGTTGTGGGAGTAAAGATTCAAAGCATTTTATAAAATATTTGATCTTATTGTTCTTATTTAGAACTTTCTCTCCCAAAGTTAATATTTAATTGATATTTTCTGGGCAATTAATTAACTCCATCATAATATACTGTGTGTTTAATTAGTAATTATTTTTTACTGGAATAGATTTATAAGCAACACGTACACATGCTATCATTTTCCATTTATCACATTTACACTTGTTTCTGTTTTGTTTCTTAAATCCTTTATTATTATTTTCTGATTTGTGTTGTCAATGAAAAATGAATACTTTGTCCCTTGCACTATTTCTTTGCATTCGAACGTTTTTTATTTTTTTTAAAGTAGGATTTGAAACCTTCCATGGTTATTTCAAAATTGCATATGTTCTGTTTTTGCAGTAAAATCGTATGTTCATTATATCATGATCATGAAACAATTATTGATGTTATTATATCATTTATGTTAACCTAAATCACTGAGAGCTGTGTAAGAACAAAAGAGATTTTAATGCTCTAAAGTAGTTTACATATTTTGCTTTGACTCCAAAAATTGTTATATTTTATTAAAAATGTTAAGCTAGGTATTAGTACATTGAAATTTATTGAATTCTATTTTTAAATGCATTTCACTATATACATTTACTTAACAAAGCTTAGATTTATTTACAAGTTCAACTGTTCTTTTTTTGCGGGAAAAGTTATAATTATTAGTTTTAAGTCTTGCTATAAATGTAAACTAGACTCATCACATTTTAAATAAAAGCTTCCTATTTGAGTAAGTTTGTCTTTCTTATTGCCTCTGATGAGAGTAAAACACTGTCATGGTGTGGACGTACTCATACTTTTCCTTGATCCATAGTATAGATAGGTGCCTGTCTCTCATACATGCTTTTGTTGAAGATCAGATATTGCATGGTTTCTCCATAGAGGGCCAAAGAGTATTTTAGAGTTTTGAGCAGCATAGTTGTTATTTCAACAGTCTGACTTTACCTTTCTAGCCATAGACAATATGTGAAAGAATAAAGACACCTATTATATTAAATAATCTACAAACTGGGAAGATGGGTCAATTTGTTACATGGGTTATAATTTGCTAAGTGATAGAGCAAAACATTTCTCAGAATTACCAATAAGTATTTTAAAAACTGTGTTCTCATGTGTTCACTGGTACATGCATATGAGTTCATAGAGAAAGCCAGAAGAGAATGTAATAGGCCTGGACTTACAAACAGTTCTCAGCCTCCATCTGATGCTGGGACTTTAGCTAAAGTCCTTTGCAAGAAGAGCAAGTACTCTTAACTGCAAAGCCACAATGCCAGATTATCTAAGAACTTTCTAATTTTAAATATTGTATTTAACTTACTGTCCAGTAGTACCAATCTTAAGAACATTTTCTTGATAATATGTAAACAACCTAAAGGATTCAAAGTTAAACATATATAAAGATAAATAAGTGATGTGAAAGAGAGTAAATAATGAAACAAAACTTCAAATCAAAAATTAATAAAAAATGGATAGCTTTTTGTTAAAAGATGAAGAATACAATGAATACAATTTATTTCTCATAAATATATGAGAAAAAGTTCAGCATTATAGTCATCATGGAAATGCAAATCTCAGGTTAACTGGGTTTTCATTTTAACCCAATCAGAATTGCTGTCAGAGAATAAATAAATGACAACAAATGTTTGTAAAAACATGTGACAAGCCATGCTCCCTTTGTACTGCTCATAGGAAATTGATTCAGCCAGCATGAAAATCACCTTGGAGTTTTCTCAAGAGAGTAAAAATTAAATTATGAGATGATCCAGCTATACCACTCATAGAAACATACCCAAAAAGCTAACAATAGCTCACAGAGACAATGCCTCATCCCTCTGTATTGTACCACTAGTCACAATAACTGTGTTATGGAGTCATCCTGAGTGTCCATCAACAAATGGAAAATAAAATCTGGGATAGGTACATAGAAGAGTTATATTCAGTCACAAAGAGAGGAAAAGGATGATTATTTGTGGGGAAATAAGTGGTAACAGAGATGACATTTAGCAAAATTAGCCAGACTCAGAGAGATAGATGTCTTTCTGTGGCATATATTTCACTGTGCCACATGTACACACACACACGCTCACACACACACACTTTCTTACACACTCACATATACTTTCAATATCTAATGAAGATTGTTAGGAAAGAAGAATATTATCAGCAGTACAAAGAGGGAAAACCTAGAGAAGCTAATAGAGAATGTATATGGTAAAGGTGTAGTTTATTATATACTTGAATAAAATTATATGTATATATGCATACTATATATGTGTGTATATATATTTAAAAAATTCTGTCACCTCGATTGCATGAGCCAGCTCCCTTTCTCTCTCCCTCTCTGTCCATAATTGCAGGCAAAATCTCCCTGACTGAGCTTTCTGAATGCTGGGCTTGGAGGTTTATCATTATGTGCTACCATGCTTGGCTTCAGTTCTTTAGTGTATATACATGATTATGCATGTATATACATGATTATAAAGCTGGTGTAAAAGCAATCATGATGGTGAAATTGAGCCCCAAATTTACTTTCTATCTTGTGTAGATTTTACCAACATCTATATATAGAGATATAACCTAGAGACACTGTTTTGGGAGAGGGAACCTCAGTTGAGAAATTATTGACTTGTGTTTATGTCTGTGAGAGATCATCTTGATTTAGAGATGATAGGAGTGCAGGTCACCATGAATGGTATAGTTTCTGTGTAGGTAGAACAGGGTTTTATAAAAATACTAAGCATATGTGTTGTAGTAAGCCAAACAGAGCCAGTAAGCAGCATTTCTCCACGGATTCTGATAGGTCTCTTCCTTGACTTTCTTCAGTGATGGATTGGGACCTGGAAGTATAAGTCAAAGCATTTCCTCTCAAAACTTGCTTTAGGTCAGAGTTTTATCAGAGTAACAGAAGGCAAACAGGAATGCTCCCTTTGTAGTTCATGACATTTTTAACTGAAGCCATTCTCTTGCCGACTCACATGGCCCTGCTAACTGATACTCTTGAGTCCCATTTAGGCAACTCCCCGAGCAGCCTACCTATTGCCTCTTCCTCTGTTTTTATCTACCCCATGCAATCATGTTTACTGATGCTGCCCACTCCCCCTGTTTTTTCATGAAAATTGAGATCGTGGAAGTAAAAATACACTTCTTTCTGGCCCTCATTACTGTGCTCTTGAGTCTCCATGACCAAAACATGGCTTTGCTTTTCTACGTCATCCAGGAAGAATGGGGAAAGATGACATAGCCTTCCAAGGTGTTGATTGGCACTATGCTGTCCTTTCAGGAAACAGTGATGCTTTGTTAACCAAGCGACAAAGACCAAAAAGCACAAGAGTTCAGCAATGTAAAAGAAACACTTCTATATGAACCTGTCTGCTGTCCAAATATATTAATGAGCACTCCACCACCTTAGAGAATAAAGCTTTCAACCACAATATAACATTAAAATTAAAGCAGGAAAGAAGAAGTTTTAAAATAAAATGCAAGGCACAAGACTTTTTCCTTAAGTCTCACTTTATCAGTTCAGATTTATATAATATCTTCTATGTGCAGCTGTGAGCTAACCTGCACCATATTTGTTGATACAACTCAGACTTTTACTAATCTTTCCACTCACCCATCAGTGTTTACTTTTGTCTCAGTGTATATCCCACTTACCATCTATTCCATACAAATATGGGAGGGCAGACATGACTCATGCACAAAACAAAGAGTGCATTCTTGGAATAAATGAGGCAGCCCAAAAGAAGACATAAAGAAAAAGGTAAAAATATGGAAGAGTTAGTATCCTATAGCAGTTTGCTATGGATTGCTGTGTCCTCCTAAGGAGAAGGACAGGTTGGGGGGTCATAAAATAAGCAAATCTCACTGGGTTGAGAATGCTGAAACTCATCAGATTCACAAGGTCCCTCCTCAATGTCACAGTAACCTTTAAAACTGTGGATGGTGGGGATGGTGGAGACTGACCACCAAACTGATTGTGAAATATTTCCTGGCTTGTATACTTGCCTTTGGATATTATACAAGGAGTTCCACAAGGTAACTCCATGATTCCCTACTTGAGCTAGGGTTAGCTTTTTCATGAAGTCCTCACTGTGTTGGAGTTGTTCTTATGCCTATAAGTAACCTGTCATCCACATGCATCCTCCCAGTTGGATTTCAGTGTAATCTTTACTTAAGTCTGTTGTTGGTTCCTCGGTCTAGGGTCAATTGATATTTGTGTCGACTCTCCCCAGGAAGAAACTCACATAGCACCTGGAAATCATCTTCGTCATTCCATTTACTTTATGATCTTGTTACTGGTTTTGTTGTTGCTTCTATTAGAGGATTTTTTTGTTTTGTTTTGTTTTTGTTCGTTGTTTTTTGTTTGTTTGTTTTTCTGAGAAAGTCATATTTGGAGAGTGGGGCATGAAGACTAGCCTTGAGGTCCTGATCTCTCTCTCTCTAGCTCCCATGTGCTAGGGATCCATCATACCTTTCTTCTGACAACCATCCTCATGTCTTCATTAGCAGGCAGTTTCATGCCCTATTTTCTGTTATAACAGCCTCTTCCCAGAAGGGACTCATGGTGAGACTACCTGCCCATATGGTCTCAGTGCTCCTGATGTCTCTGCCTTTTTGGCCCTGGGATTATAGGTGCTCTTTCTGCTGGGATTTGTTTTACAAGGATACTGGGGATCCAAACCCAGATTTTTATGATTTCCCAGTAAGTGTTTTGAAAACAAAGCTATCGCCCTAGATCTACTTGCTATGTATTTTTCAAAAGGTATTTACTTCCACTAACCTAGTTCAATATATTGCATAAAGAATTTTATTATATAATCATTTTGAATTCTATCTAGATAATTTTGCAAAGAGAAAATATCACTTAATTAAAAAAACAATAGATAGTCCTTTTTCACATCTATAGGTCATAAACAGTCACCAATACAGAAGTTTTTCCAACATTTCATTTCATGAAAAATGATTAATATATCTGAAGCAAAAAGACAATGTTGGGTCTCCTGGAGCTTGTGTTACAGGTGGTTTAAAACATCTGTCCTGGGTGCTGGGAACAGAACTCAGGTTCTCAGCCAGCATCAGCAGAGTACATGCTTAACTGCTGACTCCTCTTTTTAGCCTCTTAATTAATAGTTTTTGAAGAATAGCAAAATATGAATTGGATTTTATGAACATGAACATATGGACTTAATAACTTGAATTTTGGCTTATTTATAATCTATCATGCTAATGGATATAAAAAGTTTATATCTGATCTTGTTTTCTTAACACAAAGTCTTTATGAAATACATCAAAATCCAGAGGCTCCCTGGATCTAATTTCTTCAGCATCAGCTTGCAGAAGCCAACCTTTAAATTGCTGAGTAGCTTGGAATCGAGTTGTGAGGCAGAGATGTTTTCAAAACTAAATCATGTTTGCTTACCATCAAATACAAAAGCAACAGATATGGAAATGAATGCCTAGGTCAGTGGGAATGAAGCCTGATCACCTTTTGTGAGTCCTTACTGGGTGACTAGTAAAGCCAGCAAGCCTTTGTATGAGATGACATGTGTGGTACTTAGCTCTCATGCTGGCTTTAGTAGATGCTATGTCAACCCTGGAAAATATACATGTCTATTAGACCCCAGTCTGGCATTTTGCCTAATATCAACAAAGTTGCAACTGACATTTTATTATGTTTGCTTTTCTACTGGGCATGGCTCATTCTCCTTTATTCATCTTTCCTTACATTGTTTTTTTTTAATACATGTTTTTCCTTGCAATTGGCATTTAGCTATTCCTTATTAATAAACCAATTGGAGATACCCTGACATAAATTCAGAAAATTTAACACAGTTAATACTCACTATGAAAATCAATGGACTTCTTTCTTCCCATGTTCACTCTCGAGGTTTGAGAGCATGTTTTTATTTTTATTTTCCTACGTATTTCTTGTTTTTCACAAAGGTGTTTTTCCTCTGCTATATATTTCAAAAAAGTTTTTTTCTGCACAATCTAGCATTATTTGAACACCCTTTAAAACACACTGGATTAATATTCTGCATGGAATTCTCAATGTTGATATTGACTTGATTGGATTTCTTTACTACATATTATAAGAGCTAAGAAGTGCACTCTTGCTTTTTGGCATTGCCAGCAGACTGAATGGTGTCATTCATTCAGGTGGTGACTTGAATGTAGTAATCACTGTCTTCAATGGTGACATTGCCCGTTTCACATTCCTGAAATAGCTAAGCTGGCTATTTACAGGACATCCCAAATACTGCTTTGCCAAGATAGAAAGTATATTCTGAAAAATCTATTTTGATAATGAGCATGCTTTCATTAGGCTCTTAATTATCTATTTCTTCCAAAAATAAAAACAAACAAAAACAAAAAACAAACAAACAAAACAAAACAAAAACAAAAAACAAAAAAACTTTATGTAGATGTGTGTGTGTGTGTGTGTGTGCACAGTGTGTGTACATTTGTGTGCATGCACATGAATACTGGTGTGTGAATATTGATATATGGTGTATCTGTCCCAGAACTCCTGTTGTGGCAGTAAGACAACAGCCTTGCATATAGGTATTCAACTTCACCTTTTTTACTGATCTCTTGCTACTCACTGCTTGATAAACCAGGCCGGATAGCCAGGGAACTTCTGTGGCTTGTCCTGTCTCTGCCTTCCGTCTCCTTGTCTGAGTGCTGACTATATACACTTGCACCATGGTATTCAGCTTTTGCATGGAAATTTAAACTTATAATTTTATCTCTGTGTGCAAGCAATTTACCTATGGAGCCAGATCTGCTCAGCTCAACCCTTGTCTTTATTTTCTTTACTGTGCGTAAACATTTACTACAGAAGATGCTATGAAATTTCTTAAATGTATAACTCTGGCTACCTGGATAGCAGTTTACAAAGAGCACAACCAAAAAAGACAGATTACTTGAATCTGTCTGAATGATCCCATTGTAGAGTACATCTACTTTTGGAATCTTACCCAAACCACATACTTTAAGAGCAAAGCAAATTGTATCCAATACCGATGCTCCTGGCAATATTTAAATTAGAACTCAGTCAAACTGTGTCTCTCTCTCTCTCTCCTTATGGCATATTACTCTCAATTCTCCTCTCTGTCTCTGAGAGCTCTGTGTGAGAGATGAGGGAGAATGATACATTCAGTACCTTTATTTATTTTTCTTTAGCTCCTTGGAATACAAAATAATCAAGGACTCAATGGACACAACTAAAACATATCTATCCCAACTTCCAAAGTGTGTTTCAATTCTATTTAATTTAAAAGATGTTAACTAGTTTTTCAATGTATGTCAACTTTCCTTTTCTAAGTTTTAAAAGTGGGGGATTTAGCTCAGTGGTAGAGCGTTTGCCTAGCAAGCACAAGTCCTGGGTTCAGCCCCCAGCTCAAAAAAAAGAAAAAAGAAAAAACAGTTTTAAAAGTGGTCTAAGATACATGGCTATCATGGTCTGTTTTGTTTTGTTTGTTTTTAAGCAGTGCACATTAGATTTAAGAGCACTAATGACTGATGTACTGGGGGGATTTAAGAATATTATGAAATTGGATTTAATTTCATCTATAAAAAACTATAAGCACATGTAGAACATCTCCCTCAAGTGAGTCAAAATACCATGGAAAAGATGGAAAATAAAATAACTGTAAGTCATTGTTCCTTGACACCATATTAGCCACACCATATTAGCCCCATCTGATAGTGAAAAGATTCCTGTTGGCCTTCCATCTCGTCACAGTTAAGGGCCAGCTAGAAGAATGGTCCTGTCTTATGTTTAGTTCCAAGTTGACTTCGTGTGTTTCCGTTATGCCTGGTCACGTGTTTCTGGGTGGATAGCAACCACAATTTGCTTCTAAGCAATAAAACTCATTAGAAGTTTTGAGAAATTACTTCCGCTTTCATCACTTATTACATGCCAGTGAAGAAAACGTAACAACGAAAGATTACTATCTTCTGTCTTAATTATTCTTTTATTGCTGTGAAGAGACACTATGTCCAAGACACTCACTAAAGAGTTTATTGGAGTTTCATAGAGGGAGTTCATTGCCTTGATTGTGGTGAGCATGGCATAGGCAGGTAGATTTGGCACTTGAGCAAGAGCCAAGAGCTTATGTCTTGACCCATAAGCACAAGGCACAAAGAGAGCACTGGGAGTGACAGGAATGATTTGAAAACGCTAAGCCTGTTCACAGTGATACTCATTCTTTAACAAGGCAATACCTCCTAATCTTTACAAAATAGTTTCACAACTGGGAGCTAAGAATTCAGATTTAAGAGCTTAAAGGATCCATTCTTATTCAAACCACCCGAGCTCCCTTGATTAGTTTACCGTAATTACAACAATAAATAATGGTTTTCAACTTATTAGGTGATGCTATTTAAAAAGAAATTTGCATAGAAAGCAATTCAAGACTATGCATAATCTTCACATCATCTAAAGGGTTAAAATACTTTCTATTGGGCTTTGATAGACATGTCCATTACCTTCCTGCTTGCCATTGTTCATGTGGTGAGTCATGTTAGAGGCTGCATGGTGGAATCTAATTGGTGTAAAATTCTTTTGTCTTCATGTCTTTCTTTACAGTCAACATGAGCTCCGTTTGGTATGTCTTTTAGGAAATTTGAACTATAAAGGTATTTCTTTGAAATTTTATATGTGAAAACATAGATTGCTTTCTTGTCTAAGGAAATCCTGTTTTCCATTCAGTACTTTGAGGGACTAGTGGAGTGTAGAATATGTAAGACTGGCTTTTTAAAGGAATAAGTAAGGTCATCGAATTGCTTGCAAAATTGAACTCTGTTTAGGAAGTTAGGTAACTTTCCACTGGTAATTCTGCCTAATCAGTCTACTGCATATTCAATAAATTTGATATACAAATATTTGGATTCCCTTCTGGATGTAGGAAGAGGCTTTAAACTATTGAGTATGTGGTAGTCAAATAAAACAAATGTAGTGATTAGTAGAAGTGTTATAATGAACCTAGCTCTATTTCCATTGAGTAAAGAGGAAATTTCCCTTCGTGTGTATCAATCCTATACACAAGCAACTTCTATCCTTTGGAGATTATAGGGCTAGTTTTTGTTTCATGGGTGCATACCGAGCTTTAGAAACATCTCTCGCCGTCTGACTATTATTGATAGAGACTTTGAGCTCTAAATGTTGGGGATTGTGCTGGAATGTGATAAAATAGAGACTTTGGAAATGCATTAAAGGTGATTTTACCTGGGAGAAGTTTTAGTTCTGGGGTGGAATGCTAGGATATGATGTACTCAACACATCATAGGTGGCCATTCAGTCCTCATTGCTACAGTATTGGGAGATGAGATCTAATGATAGCTGATTCTGCTAAAAGGCTCTACCCTCATTAATATGCTAATATATTCACTTAGTGTGGGCTTCAGGTAGGAGACATAATTACCATATAAAGGAAAATAAGTAGACCACACTTGCTCTCTTTTCCTCTCTTCTGTCATGGATGACACAACAAGATGACCTTAATGAGAATCTGGTCCCTTCATTCCTCCACAGTCCAGGGCCAGTACATTTTTGCTCATAGATAATTCCAGAGTGTGTGATACTCTAAAAGAAAACAGTCATACTCTGTAAGAGAACACACACAAAAAGGTGAAACCAACTTGCCTCTATATATTGTTCCTCATCTAAAACTTGCCATATATATATATATATATATATATATATATATGAAAAACCCAGATATAAAAATTCCTGCTGTTTTTAGCAGAATCAAATCAAAGTTGCAGAGAAAGAAAAGGACGATTAGATATGAGGACAGGCATTTTACATCTACTTAATTCCAAATAGAAAATATTCATGATGATTTTGTTTATGCCATTTACATTGTGATTACGAGCCAGTTGCCGTGCCTGTGTTTCTGACTCGGTAGTGATGATTAATGAGGATATTTATCCAACTCTCATGTCCTTAGAAGTAGCCCTCTCTTTGCTATGCTATAGTATTACTTTAGAAATTATGACATGTATACAGAACACGAGAATTTAGCACATTTATGCTCATAGTCAATTTGATTTGAAATAAGAACAATGTCCAAATGAGCAAATTTATTCCCTTCTCTGAGATTTTAGACCTTTGAGGAAAAGAGGCGTATAGAATCTTTACCTATATACATCTTTTCAGCCTTTATTTTTGGACATTGTGACTTACGAAGACTTGATGTGAAAATAATGAATCAAATATCAAGAACAGAAGCAACTGATGGGAAGACAAAAAGAAATGATTGAAGCATTTGTTCTTGGAGGAGCTGTCTGCCTTTTGGTTTTGTTTTCCGAATTGTCATTTGTTTCAAGTGACAAAGTATTCCTATGTTCCTGTCCACCATCATATTGGGTTTCTGTCACTTGGCATCAACGGAATACTAATTAAAGAAGCTAGTTGAAAAGTCACAAATAAATGGACATACATCATTTATTGCCCTATTTTTTATGCCTCCCAAGTTTACAAATATAATGATGTTTTGGGACTCCTTAGTGATCTTTTCATTTAAAAAATTGGTACAGAGCTAAACAAAACATTCTCAGCTGAGGAATATTGAATGGCCAAAAAGCACCTATAGAAATGTTCAATATCCTTAGTCATCAGGGAAATGCAAATCTAAACAACCCTGAGATTTTACCTCACACCAGTGAGAATGGCTAAGATCAAAACCTCAGGTGACAGCAGATGCTGGCAAGAATGTGGAGAAAGAGGAACATTCCTTCATTGTTGGTGGGATTGCAAACTGGTACAACCATTCTGGAAATCAGTCTGGAGGTTCCTCAGAAAATTGGACATTCCACTCCCTGAGGACCCAGCTATTCCTCACCTGGGCATATACCCAAAAGATGCTCTAACATACAACAAAGACACACGCTCCACTATGTTCTTAGAAGCCTTATTTATAATAGCCAGAAGCTGGAAAGAACCCAGATGCCCTTCAACAGAGGAATGGATTAAAAAAAATGGTACCTCTACACAATGGAATATTACTCAGCTATCAAAAACAATGGCTTCATGAAATTCATAGGCAAATGAATGAACTAGAAAATATCATCCTGAGTGAGGTAACCCAATCACAGAAAAACACACATGGTATGCACTCACTGATAAGTGGATATTAGCCTAAAAGCTCGAATTACACAAGATGCAATCCACAGATCCAGGAAGCTCAAGAAGGATGACCAAAATGTAGATGCTCCCACTCCTTCCTAAAAGGGGAAAAATATCCATAGGAGGGGATATGGAAACAAAGTTTAGAGCAGCAACTCAAGGAACAGCCATTCAGAGCCTGTCCCACATGTGGCCCATATATATACAGCCACCAAAACTAGATAAGATTGATGAAGCTAAAAAATGCATGTGGAAAGGGACCAGATATAGATCTCTTCTGAGAGACACATCCAGAGCATGTCCAATACAGAGGTCAATGCTAGCAGGAAACCATTGAATTGAGAATAGGACCCCCTTGGGAGGAATTAAAGGAAGTATTTGAAAGAGTTGAAGGGGCTTGAAACCCCATAAGAACAACAATGCCAACCAACCAGAGCTCCCTGGGACTAAACCACTACCAAAAGACTATACATGGACTGATCCAGGGCTCCAACTGCATATGTAGCAGAGAATAGCCTTGTTGGGGCACCAGTGGAAGGGGAAGCCCTTGGTCCTGCCAAGGTTGGACCCTCAATGCAGGGGAATATGGAGGGGCAGTAGGGGATGGATGGGGGGAATACCTGTATGAGGGAGGGGGAGTGGATGGGGGCTTATGGACAGGAAACCGGAAAGGGAATACCATTTGAAATGTAAGTAAAGAATATTTCTAATAAAAAATGTAAAAGAAAAAGTGCTCTGTAGCTATCAAGAGATGGTCTGAGAATCATTAAATCTAAACAGATAAAATGGGAGAAAATATTAAGAGGTCAAGGGTGATGCTCTCCTCTACACAGAGGCGATGGATTCACTACCTGGTGCAACTTTCTGTGACAGTGCTGTGGTAGTAAGGATTCATTGTCAAACTGACAGAGTCTAGAGTCCTGGAAGGAACAGAAAGGCCACTCGGTGCCTCTGAGGAATTGTTATTTGATATGGGAAATGCCACTCTAAACATGTGTGGCACTTTCCCATGGGGTTCTGGGTTGAACAAAAAAAAAAAGCAGTCTGAGCACCAGCGCTCTCTCTCTCTCTCTCTCTCTCTCTCTCTCTCTCTCTCTCTCTCTCTCTCTCTCTCTCCCTCCCTCCCTCATTTTCTCTATTTCTTGACATGGGAGCAGCTGCTTCAATTTTCTGCTAATACAATTTCCCCAGTATAACAGACTTTACCCCCCAAACTATGAGCCTAAATAAAACCTTCCTTCTACAAAATGTCTTTTCCAGGTATTTCATCACAGCAAAAACATACATAACTAGTACAGTGTTCTTAATCTTTTATTCCTTCTTAAAATATAGTCTTATTATGTTCCCCAGGTTTGCATTAAACTCAGTTTTCTTACTTCAGAATCTGAAATTTTGGAATCATTTAGGTATTGTGCCACCATACCTTCTTAGAAAACTGTTTCTGAAAGATTGAACTAAGGTGACAAATTTTGCAAAAGACATCCTTCAATAGCCTTTTAAATTTTTGTCCCTGTAAGTCACAGAAGATAGCATTTCAGTTTTGTGCATTCCTTTCCATCAGACACCCAATAGTCACACAATAAATGTTTGTTGAAATGAGAGGAAGGACAGGAGCCATGTGGTTGTGAAAAGTGGAGTTTGTGACGAAAGTCACACTTTAGAATCACACTCCACATCTGATGCCTTAAACCCTTTAAAATATTGATAAAATAAAAATTCAGTGCTAATTGGAATTCTCTATTTTGACTGTCAGTTCTCTTATTTAAGACATTAGAAGTGGCACCATGTATAATTGACTGGGTAACAGTGCAAACCATTCTGAAGTGTTATGAATATGCTTAGGCAAGTGCAGAGCTGGGGCTGAGAAGGCTTTCAATTTTGTGGTTTACGATCACAGTCTGCGATGTGCCTATGGGCCTGACCGCTAGTCACCAAGAAGCTTTGAGGATTTTTGATGATATGGAACCATCAGCGGGGAGAGATCAAAGGGTGGAATTTCCAGTGCTGGCTCATGCATTTTAAAGGCAGATGCACCTTAAAGAATTTCAAGGACTTGGGTGGAAACAGCTGGGGTCCATGAGAGGCATCATCATCTATTTCAAGATGGGAGAAACCAAACTGACCTTCCCCCCAGATTAATAGGAAAAGGGAATTAGGATCCTGTACTCTAGCCTCTCAGAGGCTAAAGGCTAAAGCCTCTCAGATACTTAAAGGTAACTGAGGGACCACTGATCAATCCAAAGAGGCAACAACAGTATTTGACACAGTTGTGATACACTTTCGGTGCCGATTGATCATAGGTAAACATTTGGAAAGGACCACAAAAAGGGGGAATGTAGGATATGCATCTTACTTATTTTAATTTCACTTATTTATTTATTTATTTATTTATTTATTTATTTATTTATTTATTTATTTATGTGTTATGAGCAGGGCATTATGTGCATGGCACCAACTCCATGGCTCTAAAGGTCTGGGTCCAACTTTTGAAGGGTTGCTTCTAACCTTTTATCTTGCCAGTCCTACAGATAGAACTCTAATTGTCAAAAAAAATGGCGGCAAACACATTTTTTAAGCAATGTTAGATAGTCTCAGAAGGAATTACATTACAAAATAGAGGAGTAAAGTCTAGGTTTAATTTCTAAATGGTATCTACCTCCTCTGTTACTGATGAACACATTTTATTTCATTTCAATGCTTGAAATTAAAGTAGCTCCTTGAGCATGCTAAACTGACTGCTGTGCTGACCACTGTGCTACCTCCTAAGCTAACCACTGAGCAACCCTCTAAGCTGACCATTGTGTTAACCCCCTAGGCTGACCACTGAGGTATCCCCTCAGTCCTGGTGAGGATATTTTCTCCTTCAGGCCTAACTGCTTTGTTAAGAGAAAGTTTCAAAGCAAATTACATCCTAAATGAGATTTAGGATTGGGTGTCACTCAGATGAATGAAATTATTTTGTTTGTGCAGTGATATAATTACACAGATGTTCTATAAGCTCAAGGGACAGCCTCCATTACCACTGGTATCTATGCAGAGGGCTCAGGATCCAGATAGCGTGACTTACGAGTAGTCTTGCTTCGATGACATAGTCAGGGCTGGGAAAATGGCTCCATGAGTAGCTGAACTCCTGGGGCAAGCATGAGGACCTGGGATTGGAACCCTAGCGCCAATGTAAAAAGATAGACATGAAGGTGTACATTGTCACTAGAGATGGGAGTGGAACATGGAAACAGGAAGCTTGCTGACACTAGGCTAACTACAAAGTTCACGGTTTGGCTAGTTTTCTGTCAACTTGGCTCAAGCTAGAATGATCAGAGAGGTAGGATCCTCAATTAAGAAAATGCTCCCATAAGAACAGACTATAAGCAAACCTGTAGGGAATTTTCTTAATCAGTAAGTGATGCGGAAAGGTCCGGCATGCTGTGGGTTATGCCATTCCTGAGATGGTGGTTCTGGGTTCTATAAGAAAGCAGGCTGTGCAAGCCATGGAGAGCAAGCCAGTAAGCAACACACCTTCGTGTACACAACATCAACTTCTGCTTTTATATTCATGCTGTGTTTGAGTTCCTAACCTGACTACCTGACTACTGTTAACGTCAGAATGAGATTGTAGAAGAATAAGCCAAATAAATAGTTTCCTCTCCGAGTTACTTTGGTAATGATGCTGTATCAGAACAATAGAAACCATAACTAAAGCTGTCTCCAGAGTGGACAGCAGAAAATTATAGGGGAAGACATTCACCATACTCCTGTGATCTACCCACACCTGAGCCTGTGTACCTATACACATATATGCACACACTGATACACCATGCATGTACATTTTCATGTAGTATACTTACAAGACATCAAATATAATAAACTTGCTCAACCTGACTTAAATTTCCTTTCTGTTCATTTCCATGAGTGTCACTTATGTCACCTAGAAACAGGAAAGTCAAGCAAATGTCTTGCCTGTCTTTCTTTAAAGTCATTCCTGATTTTCTGATTGCTTGTGTGTGTGTGTGTGTGTGTGTGTGTGTGTGTGTGTGTGTGTGTGTGTGTGTGTGTGTTTAGGAGGGTTCTTTTCATTTACTTTCTAGGCAATGTTCTTAGCGTGGAATCCAGCTGGAGTTGGCAAACTATTTGAGTCGTTTTTGTTTTCCTTTATTATCTCTCTGTAGAAAGACTGGCACTCAGTCTTGTTTTGACTTCAGGCTCTGTGTACTAATGGTGCAATTTCTAAGAGCCAAACCACAGAGAACCCATAAAACTTGTCTTAATGGGATTTTGCCTTGAGCTCCATCTGTAACTACGTAGGGGGTTTCCACCAGTACTCCATTATTGTGATGTCTAGGTGAATGTCATAGGTTCCTTTTGCCCTCAGACTTTATAGAATCCACTGAGCACTGGGAAAGCCTCAGCAGATGCCCAAGTGTGTGCACATATTTGCATGCACAGCCTGGCTGTATGCATCAGCAGCTTTGTGCGAAGAGACTTTTGCTGTAGGTTTTGTTCATCTTTTGTTATTTTCTTTCCTTTGCACATATTTGTTCTTTCAATGCAAGGGCAATCCAATCTAGAAGCACAGAAGAAACCACAGATGCCACGCCAGAAGTGTGCTGACAGCACCATCTGCTTTCTGTGATTCTCTCTGGTCATTGATTTCTCTGGGAGGTTTTCTTCATACTGGTTGGGACAATCTTAAGGCATGTTGAGTGACATATGGCATACTTTCCCACTACTGATGTTGGCACTCTTTCATGGAAAGAGCAAGGGATGGGGAACCAAAAGGCCATATTGAGAAGTCTAGACCTGTTTCCTGCTAGACAGCCAGGCATTTTTCCTGTTCTTAGTCTCCTACTCTGTAATATAATGACAGATCATTTTTATGGATTCTTAATGCTTTGGTAAAGGAGAAAACATTAAAAATACTCTATATTTGATGAAGTGTTATATAAAATTACATCATAATCATTATACATTTTCTTACAGTTTTTAAAAATGGTATTTAAATCATTTCTACTGTTCAGAAGAATGGCATCTTTCAACTAAATCATAGTGGTATTTGAACAGTGATTGTGAACATTACCTCTGGCTTCTAGATTGTGTGTGTATGTGTGTGTGTGTGTGTGTGTATGCATGTGTGTGATTGGTTTCTGCATGTATGTGTGTACACATGTTTATGTGTGTATGCTCATGTTTAGGTTTATTTTTGTGTGCAGGTAAGTTTGTGCATCATGTATGTTTTAAAACATATTTTATTTGTATCTGCATATGACTGTGTGAATGTATGGGCATGTATATGTGAGTATTTGGGGAGGGAATTAGACCCTCTGATTTGTTCAAGTTGCAGGCAGTTGTGAGCTGTCTCTGGCTTGGTACAGTTAACCAAACTCTGGTCTTTAAAAAGGTCAGAAAGTGTATCAAACCACTGAGCAATCTTTCCAGATGCGACCTTATTTGAATTATTAGAGACTTCCCTTTACTTTGAAACTTCATTTCTTCAACAGTGTCTTGCTTATGAGAGCAGAAGGGTATAGGATAAAAGAATTACATAATATGATGAGCAACAAACTAAAGAAAATGAGGAAGAAAACGAGATAGAGAGGAAAAGAGAAAGGACTTTCGGCTATAAAACGTACAGGGTGGCTGGAGGGAAGGCTCAGTTGTTGAGAGCACTGGATTTTCATACAGAGAAGCTGATTCTCTATTCCAGCACCTCCATGGCAGCTCACAACAACCTTTACATCCATCCCAGGGGATTAAAGGTCTTCTTTCGGGCCCTGTGGGTACCTGCACACACCCAGTGCAAAGACATGTACATGTATGCAGCACACACACATAACACATAAAAGTAATGAAATAAATGCAATGTTAGAATATAAGTGTATAATTTGAAAAGGTGAACATAATGTCTGTAGATGGAAACATTAAGGGAACAAACAAACAAAAGCAAGCATAACCACATCAAACCAAACCAAACCATCCAACCAACCCACCAAAACCCACAATACTGTTTGTAACAAGACATAGGACTGGGGGAGAGAAAATGTTTCCCTTCTGTCTACAGACTCAGTTAAAATCCACCTGAAAAATTGGTTATTAACATCTGCATATCCTTTAATTCTTGAAAAACTACTTTTTCTATACCAGTCTTAAATATCAAGGGAAAAATGCTAATCGCAACAGAAAGTTAACCCTAGAAGAGTGCATCCATGTAACTAATATATTTGAAAACTCTATTAACTATCCTCAAGTTCCTACTCTTAAAATTAGCTCGAGATAACCAATGAGTAGTCAGTAAGAGAAATATAGTTTTGAAATAATTATGCCACTCTAGTGCTGTATAGTCTTCCAGTCACTACCTAATCTATCTGTTTTCCTGTGTCCCCAAATAGGCCCCCTTTTTTCCCTCCTGCTCTCTACAAATCTGTTTATGGCAGTAGAGGCTGCCCATTTGTTTTAGCAGCGCCACAGAATCAAATTTTACAGATTTGACTATGTGGAGTAATTAAAGGGAGATAAATAGGAGGGAGGGGTGTAAAACGGGAGAAGTGCTCATTATTTTCTGAAAATGTATTGCTAAAATTAGCTGCAGGTATTAATAATTGCATTCTTTCCAGGACATCATACTTTAAAATAATTATGTGCAGGGTTTTGATCTATTGGCATACTAGCAGTGTCTATTATGGTGATTGAAAACCGACAGATAAATGCCTTCAGTTACAAGGTGTTGACTGGATCAGAGACTAATGATATAAATAAATAAAGCAGGAGAAAATTCTGAGCCCAGCATTAGTGTCAAAATCAATGCATTCCCCCTTACTTGGCACTGATTAGCAACCAGAAATTCTATCTTTAAATGTATCCATGCTGTTTCTGGGAAAGGGGGTGAAAAGTAGAACCCTGGACCCCAAATTTAAATGTTTCCTTTTCTACTTGATTCTAATATGAATGGTAGGTGCTTAAAATATATATGACATAGATCATCCTGCACAAACACTGCTGTGCTGAAAATAATGTCTTCCGGGAGCAGCTGAGACATTGATAAAGCTACCATTGATTTAGCAGCCTCTCCTTCGCGGGCTCCTCCACTTCTCAGAGCAGATTCACATTAAGTAGAAACAGAAAACTTGACTTTTCAGAGAAGTCTTATGAGGATATAAACAAACCTGACTCTCTGTCCTTTTTACCCAGGAGGTTACTTCAGAAGTTCCTTTTGGCCTAAATGTAGTAATAAGTTGGTTAGTGTGTATAGTGTACACACACACACACACACACACACACACACACACACACACTCCAAACATATATTTGTCTGCCAGAAAAATAGCATACAATGGAAGACATTGAATCAGGAACCAGAGACTTGTTCTGTGATAAGAGACATGCCAATAGAATTTGCGGAACTCAGTGTCTCATTTGAAATATTTAGTTTTCTGTACTTTCAGACAACGAAAACATGTATATACAGATGTATTTCCCATAAGTGATCACTAAACACTTCTTTTGTGGTGTGTTTTTTGAGGATACATAGAAAACCTATTCCCAACACTCTGTTCACATTACTGATCTCTACTCAGTGTTGACAATGTAATAGTGTCAGTGTGCCACTGGGTATCTCCTACTGGGAAGAGATGAGAAGAATCGGGATTTATAAGTGAGCACATGCCGGTTTGTGTCAGCATGCCTCTCTCCCCATGAAAAATTATAAAGGGTGGTAACTGTAGTCTGACTCACAGTAAACTAAAGACCATGAATGAATTGTTCATGTGGTTATATGCATGGAAGAATCCTACAGGTGTGTATCCAATTCAGAATCAAGGCTGTATCAGAACTGTTAATGCTAAGATAGGATTAATATAACATCATGTACAATTAAGATTGTCCTCTCTCAACATGTGTGGAAGAGTAAATCTATTTATCCAAGTGCACATGAGTGTGAGATGCATTTGCAGTGTGCACACATGTAGGGGCTGCTGGAAAAGGTTGGGGTTTCTTGCTACATCCTCTCCTCACATACTTTACACCCCAGAGACAAAGTCTCTTTCTGAATATGAGCTAGATTGTTGGTTAGGAAGCTCGAACCATCTTCCTGTCTCCTCCTAATCCCACCACACATAGATACACAAATAACAGTAGGACTGTTGAATCACATATAGGCATGCCAAAATGTTCACATTGGTATTAGAGATTTGAACTGGGGTAATCATACTTAACCAACTGAACTCCCTCTTCTCCCTGTGACTCTCTGATTTTGGTAGAAAATAACAAAAAAAAAAAAGGAAAAATGAGATAACTTAGATTCTAATTTTAGTTAAATGGGCTCATTATTAAACACCCTGAATTAAACATCAGTCCACTAAAAATAGAAATGAATATTTGAGCAATAATATAATTAACTTGATTGTCTAGATACACATGCACCAGTGTTTAGGAAGAGGATACAAGAAAGACAAAACCAACTCAGTATCTAGAGGCTCAAGCTATAAGAAATGGGAATTATTTATCTCCGGTCAAATACCATACTGTATATGAAAGAATATTGTTTTCATACTCCTTTCTTTATTCAGGTTTACTGACTAATTTCCAATTCAAGAATATAATCCAGATATTAGAAACATAATAAGCATTAATCTTGATTCTTTCAACAAATGAAAAAATTTTTTTCCTTTGGCCCTCACTTCTGAAATTAGGCAGCTGATATTAGGCAGCTATGTAAACACATTATATTGACCCCATTCTAGAAGCTGTGACAATTTTCTAATGTATCTAAACCTCGAAGACAATGGATGGAAATCATATTCTGCTGCACATTATAACCATTCTTCCAGACACATTTTACTGGCATAATATTATATGTGTCTTCAGGAATGACATCATCAGAGTAGCGTCATCTTCCTGCTTGTAAGCTTGCTTTGGGATCTGTAGTTTGACAACTGAAAAACTTGTCTGTGAGTCAATATTAATGAGCTATCTCTTCACAAAATGAAACACCACATTCTGATCTCCACATTTTCTCTCATATTTGACTAATAATTCAAAAAATATAAAACTTAAAAAATTAATCCATTGTTCAGGAAGAGGCTTTGAATACCATTTTATAATGGGTTAATTGAGTGCAAGCAGGGGCCCAATTACAGATGTGTTTGTAGTTTTGAAAGATAGCAATATTCTTTAGTATATATGTGAATAAATATATTTAAGGAGGAACAAAAACTAAATGTTTCTAACTACTTTATCATTTTTTTCTGATATAGTTGAGGTGAATTCTCAGCAAAAGAGAGTTGTTTTAGATTTTTGGTTAAAATTCAGTTTATTAAATTAAATCAAGTTAAGGGTGAAAAAGAAGATGAAACAAAATAAATAAAAGAACTATGAGGGGCTGGAGAGATGGTTCAGTGGTTAAGAGCATGGACTGCTCTTCCAGAGTTCTTGAGTTCAAGTCCCAGCAACTGCATGGTGGCTCACAATCATCTGTAATAAGATCTGATGCCCGATTCCGGTGTGTCTGAAGTGTACTTATATATAATAAATAAATAAACCTTAAAAAAGAAGTATATGGAAAATACAATTTCAATGATAAGACCGAAGGAGAGGAAGAAAGAAAAAAGCAAAG
This sequence comes from Rattus norvegicus, assembly GCF_021556685.1. NCBI lineage: Eukaryota > Metazoa > Chordata > Mammalia > Rodentia > Muridae > Rattus > Rattus norvegicus. The sequence continues at coordinate 114,361,061 of NC_141537.1, read as the reverse complement.
TTGAGTGGTGACGCCCACAGCTGGCTTTGTAAGCAGGCTGCATGCACTTTGCAAATATCTCCAAAAAACTGAAATATATTAGACTAATTCCCAGACAAAACACAGCTTTATATTCAGCACATTCAGAACGCATCTGAGTAAGAGTCAGATGATGAAGAGGTGAGGTATACAGATGATTGGTGGCAAAGTCTCTGAAGAGAGCAAATAAAACAATATATATTTCAGATGCTTAAATTTCTGACCTAACATTTGCTACAATAAAACTACCCCAGAAACAGAGCAGTTCAGCCAAATTTTACCAGAAGTGGAACACACATATTTTTTATTGCAAAATCTTCCTGTCCAGGAGGTTCAATCAAATTTTCGGGATGATGTCTTATTAGTGTATTCATATAATGGCTTATTGGGAAAGCAACCAATAAAAGGGCTGAGTTTTCTTTTACTTTTTTCATTTATATATTTATGCTATTTGGTGTGTTGTATAATTTGTGCACAATTCTTGCACCGACTGGAGGAAACACTGTGTAGTGTGTAGGTTACTTGTGGAATGTTGGCATAGCATGCACCATGCACAAGGCACTGGATTTCTCCCTCAGTTCTATAAAATACTTGGCCTATAATCCTAGCATAAGGAATTTTGAAGAAGGAAGAAGAGAAATCCAACATTTTCTTTAATGTCATAGTAAGTTTGTAGTTAAATGAGTTACACGAGACCTTATCTTAAATGGTCTCTCTGTCTCTCTCTCCATTCCTCCTTCCCTCCCTCCTCCCTCTCTTCCCATCCTCTCAACAAATTAATTAAATTTAACTAAAATCAGTGGAGGTTCTGCTCTGACCTGCATAGCAGGTGTTGCCTCATCAGCTATTTTTGCTGTCACAGCACTTAGTGGAATTTCCCCACCAGAGATGGGATTTCTGCTTTTTGCTTGATAAGAGAGTCCTGTGCTAAGAAATGGAAACCTATGCTGTTGGCTGCCTGCATGAGGTGATTTATGTCATCAGTCAAATCTAGGGGTTGGGCTTACAGGTTTTTGCCTTTATAAGCCTGCTGCTTTACAATAAAGTTGAGCCTTGACCAGAACTTTGTCTTGGCTCCATTCTTTTCTCTTCCCTGTCCTTTAATTCCCAGACCCCCATTCGAGGTACTTACAAATTGACTGGTGGTCACGGGGCAACTAGAGAAATCTACTTTTTGCTGTTCATCTGAATGGTGCTGCCATCCAGTCAGAAAGAGGAGTCTCACCCTGAAAGTCTTGCTCACCTTCCTTCACTCATGGTCCTCTTCAGCAGATGTCACATGATCATCATTCCCACTTTCCTAGGAAACCTCAATAAAGTCTCCATTTCACTAAGGTAGACCCAGGTGCAACCATTAATTTGGTGTTTCATCATGGACCACTTCCCCATGAAAAGTCACACAAGAGGGCTACTGTGGTTCAACAGTTCTTTCCTCGTAACACTCAGGGCATCACATTTAGTTATCAATGTATTCATTTACTCCAAAACACTGAAAGTTCTCTGAAGGAACACACTGGCCTTGCTCCCAGTTGTGAATATAATGCTCATGAAGTATGAATGTTGCTACCAATACTGGCTGTGACTGGGCAGAGCATATCTTAAGAGAATAAACAGAGACATCTTATAACCGTGCAAGTGCGATAGGTTCTCTACAGACAAGAACTAGGAGCCAAAGACAAGAACCAATCAAAGACAAGAGGAACCTGATAGTCTTCAGTGTTCTCCTAAAAGCAGGTCTATCCTTATTCTCTGAACAATGTGGATAATAAAAAAATTCCGTTGTGGAACTAAGATGTCATCTTCCAGGTCTCACCAGAAATTATTTTATAAGGACTGTGGAAGAACTGTTCTGAAAGCAAGGAAAACAGTCTTCATACGAGTCAAATAACCAAGACAATCCAT